>NC_068374.1:1982834-2282834 GCF_023724105.1 Carassius gibelio | reverse complement strand
ATATAATATGTCTGCATCTGCGGTCTTGTTTGATAAGGACTATAACACAGAAATCACAGACACATAAATAAAATCAGTACTGCAAGGACACTTGCCCATGTAATAGTGGAAAACCCCCGATTGGCAAAATCAGCAAAGGCTTACTTGTGTGCCCCTGATGTCTGTGCCATCAGAAAGGGTGTTCTCTGCCACCGGACTAATTGTAAACAGATTGCTCTCCCATCTTCTTCCGGACCATGTGGACATGTTAATTTTTTTTTTTGAAAACAAATATTAAAAAGGTTATTGTTATAAATACAGACATTAAAATTAATGTTCACGTAAGTGCCGTCATTCAGGCTGTTTACAATATGTTTTAGCACGTAATGTGTTTTAAACGTAATATTCACGTCTGAATTAATCTGTTGTAATCTTAATCAGTAAATTTAAAAAATAAATGCTATTAAGGCTCATGCTTATTTTTAAAATATGCTGTTTTTTCAGCAGAGCCCCTTACTGTCAGAGGTGGTACACCATTTTTAACCATACACAACATTAACACTACACCAAGCCTTATGTTGTGGGTGAATAAAATCTTTTCATATCACCTACAATAATTCTCCAAACAACTGAGAGATTAATTTAGCTGTTTCTTGAAGGTGGAAGGAGTGGCGCACTGGTTTCCCCCTGAGCATCGATGCCAACACAAGCAGTGAACTTCCTCTGGACATTCAGTTTGAAACGGCAAAAACGGTGGACTTCTCTTTGAATTTCATTGAAGCGTAGGTTACACCGTTTGTGTTCATCTCTTTGCACGTATCACAAGCAGATATGCATGCTATTGATTTCCTGTGACTATTGCTAGGAAATATCTTCAAATAAATGGAGAATCAAGTGTAGCTGAACCAGACATTATGAGCATTGATTTGTTCTTGTTACGATCTTCTCTTTCAGGATTGCCAATCTTGGTCTTAATAAATTTATGAAATTGTTCCAGTCCTCTTGGACTGATATTGAAGATTTCAGAAAAATATTTGTGGAAATCAAGAACACTGTGTCAGGTTTGAATGGTTTCTTCTTTAGTTCTTTATTTTTATTCACTTTTCTCTAATACTAAAACAAGCCATCTATTGAGTGAGTGTAAATGTAAACAGACTAAGACACACATACTCTTAAACTCACTGGCAGCTGACTTTTATTCCCTTTGACAGAACGTGTGATGCAGAAATGGAACAATGACTTAATGTTTGGCTATCAGTTCTTGAACGGCTGCAATCCTGTGATGATCAGTAAGTGCATGAATCTTCCAGACAACTTTGCAGTCACACAGGAGATGGTGGAAAGATTCCTGAATAGAGGTCTCACACTACAGGAGGAATTGAAGGTCAGAAGAAAAACAAAACAACTAGTGCTGCAATTAACGGTTATTTTTATTAGCGATTAATCAGTCAATTATTTTTATGATTAATCGGTTCATGTACTTTTAGTTTTGCCCATTTTTTCCCAAGTAAATTATTAACGAAGGGTCTTAATCATTCAACATAGATGTTTTAGAGATTTTAACCATTTTGCATTGTCATATCCTCATCAAAAACATACCTGGAGTTGTGTTTTATTATGTGTTAGTAATCCTTTGTCGGACTCTTCTGCAATCAAAACACTAACCCATACGTACGCTAGCAAATTTCACAAGGAGATTTCAAATAATGTTTTCACCATGGCAGTCCTTAGGGCTCGTAAAGTAGTTTAACATCCTGAACAAAGCTTAAACATATTTTTTTTTTACAAAGAATGAATAAAATTGCAGTAAATTGCATTATTTTTTTCCTGTGAACACACAGCTTATACCTGGGAAACAGCTTTATAGCTTATGCTATGAAATTGTAAACAATCCTTCGAAATAAAGTGCCAATGGCATGAAACCTGAATGGAACTCACATTTTAAAGTAAAATCCATCAGAAAGTTGTCCAGAACAAAAAATTGGACACACAAAAAACTTGCTGTGTGAAAAAGAGCAGTGAATACTTAATTTCAAATACATTTAAACATTTACCTCTCTCATTCAGTCATAATTAGGCTGCAAGACTGAATTATGAACTGGTAAACAACAAAATGATCACAGAACATGTTTGTAAAGCTTTAAATGTTAATTGTTAAAAAACAAAGTTATCAGAATGTTACTGCAGAATCTGCACAAAGTCTTTGTACACTATGCTTTTCATCGGATTTAAATATGTAGTGGTCCTTATAAATGCAAAATTAAAAAATGTAATAAAGCGATACTATGTTAAACAAAACAGCTTATGCCTGATGTACTAATATAAACTCCATAATCATCGGGAAGGAGGAGGCGGGAACCGGCGGACAATCCAAATGAAACTTTAATATTTAAAAATGAACACAAAACAGCGCATCAGCCCCTGACGGACGACTGATGCGCGCAAATAAAAAGCAAAACATAAACTAAAAGCTCAGGCCTGGTCCTCTCTTGTCCTTCACTATCGTCGCTCCAGTTTTATATCCTTCCATCTATTACGTGGGACTCCAGACCGGCGGTGGGGTGCGGGTGACGCTGATTTCCCAATCATTCCGCCGGCCTCACTCCTTGTTCCCACGTCCCTCGGCCCCGCCCCACTCGCCCCTCGCAGGCCGGGGGGTACTCCCGAGACTGCGCTCTACTCCCCCCCCCCCCCCCCCCCTTCCCTTCGGGGGGGGCGCTAACAGGGACCTGCAGGAACCTGGGGGTAGGACAGACGAGGCGAGAGAAAAGGAGATGGAAGGAGGAGCGACAGAGACGAGAGAGGGGAGAGAGAAAAAAAAATCCGGTTCCCAGACACACTGCTGCTCAGTCCTCCACCAACTGGGTGATCTCCGCGGTGCCTGGCGGTGGCACTGGACGGCCCTCGGCGGACGGCACGACACTCCTCCGCCGCCCGGTGGACAGCGACGGCTTCTCCGGTTTTGGGCAGCCGGCAGGAGTCCCCTGTTCCCTGCTCCTCCCCGTTCCGGCAGATGGCAGCAGGCTCCGGCCCCCTGGCGTCCCTCGGCCCCACCCCACTTGCCACACCTGAATAGACAGGAATTCGACTACCTGTGGTAAATGAGGCAGAACACTATTCACTCATTATTTGAGAAAAGGTCAACATGTCCAAATGATCAGGGCTTAAGCTTGCTCTCTTTTCAGAGGCTATGTTTCCTGCCGCAGAATGTGCTTGGTATACAGAGGTAGGACTTTGCTAATCTTGACAAAAAGGGATATTTCACCTCAGTCAACTTCCACCAATCTAACGGATTTCCCCCCTTGGGAATGGACTTCTCCCTAAAGTACGTGAGGAACCTTCTGCCTGACTTTCCTGCTGAGCTCCTCATCTTCTACTTCCTTGGCTTCTTCCTCACTGCTGGTGTCGGAATCGAGAAGAGACTCGGTTAAGGAGACCGGAGCCTTTTCAGGAGCAGGGGGTGTACTGTCAGGTGCTGTGTGGTGCTGGACATTTTAACTGCCTTCATTTGGACTTTGACTTGAACTTTGAACCTGTCCTCAGAAGAAATATTTACACTTTAGGTTACGAAACCTTGGATCCAGGGAAGAACTAAGGATTACAGTGTTATGTGATGTCAAAGAAAGTGGCTTCACTCTTCCGTCGCTGTTCAAGCTGTTCTGCAGCTGTGTGAAGGAACGCTTGTGCACCTGGTGTTTCAAAATCCATACCTTGCATTGACTTGACCAATCCTTTTACCAGTGGTGGCACAGAGGAAAGTGCTTCAATTAGGCTCCATTGGTCTAGTTTTAAAGAGCCAGACCTGCACTCCCGCAGGAGTACCACGGGACCCAGCGCCACCGAGTGCAGCGCGGGACATTTATGGGTGAAGGCGGATATAAAGTGGAAGTATCCAACAAAATAAAATAAATAGAAAAAAATACATTTATTTATAATAAAATAAAATAAAATAGACTTTGCGGAATGGGAGGATGTGACAGCGACGTGTAATTCGATTCCGAAACAGCAAGATATTTAAGGGTCAAATTGGATTGATTAGAAAAGACGAATTTCCGAGATTAAGCAAACACGCCATGTATTTTGCTTTCAAGCTAGCGCTGGGCTTTCAGTATTTGCAGTCGCATACTGGAGCAGAGACGGATTAAACTGAAGCTCTCAACAGTGAACGACATGATAATCCTGCATGGCTGACAGAGAAGATTTCAGAATTAGAGACACGCATCCAAACTTTAATTGAGGACAGTAAGAATGTTACGGCTCTAGATACGGCTTTGGATGCGTCTAGCTCAGGGATTCCTGTAAATTGTTCGGTTCCGGAAACAGAGCCCCTGCAGCAGGGCAACTGGGTGACGGTGAGGCAGCATAGTCGTGAGTCAAAACACCGCTCTTCTGTTCTGATCAAAACATTAAACAGGTTCTCCACTCAGTCATGCACCCACTGAGAAACCTGATGAAAGTGCTCTAGTTATTGGTGATTCTATTGTACGGAATGTGAATATAGAGACACCAGCCACCATAGTCAAATGTTTACCGGGAGCCAGATCGCCTGACATCTTGGCAAATTTAAAAGTGCTGGCAAATGCTAAACGTAAATGCAGTAAGATTGTCATATATAGCCAAAATTGTAAATTCTACTTTGGGGTAGGCGGATTAATGGGAGAATGAAATACGGGCTTTATTTTGTATGCGTGAAAGGCGGGATGAATTCTCCTGTACGCAGGAGGGAGTTTAAGGCGGACTGCCACAGGACTAATGATCTTGGTGACAGTAAACGGGCCAATAAATTTGGGAGCCAATTTATTAGTTACGGAACGGAGAGGAATATTCTTGGTAGAAAGCCACACTTTTTGACCCACAACGTATACGGGAGGCCTAGACCGGTGGCGATCGGCTTTGGCCTTGGTGCGCGCCCCCACTTGGAGTAGAGTCTCGCGGGCTCTAGTCCAAGTGCGGTGACACCTCTGGACGAAGGCGTGAACGGAGGGGACCGCAACTTCGGATTTCATACTGGGAAAAATAGGTGGCTGGTAACCAACACTATACTCAAAAGGAGATAGGCCCGTAGCTGATACTGGTAAGGTATTGTGGGCGTACTCCACCATAGACAATTGTTGGCTCCAGGAGGAAGGATTCTTGGAGACCAAACATCACAACACCCTTTCCAAATCCTGGTTGGCTCTCTCGGTTTGACCATTGCTCTGGGGGTGAAACCCTGAGGACAGACTTACAGTCGCTCCCGGTAGTCTACAGAATTCTCGCCAAAATTTTGACACAAATTGGGGTCCCCTGTCAGAACCCACGTCTATCGGGAGGCCATGTAAACGAAAGACGTGGTCTTCGAAGGTCAACGCTGTCTCCTTGGCTGAGGGTAATTTGGGCAAGGGGATAAAGTGGGCTGCTTTCGAGAACCGGTCCACCATGGTTAAAACTACCATGTTGCCCTGGGAGGGCGGTAATAAAATCTAGAGTGATGTGGGACCAGGGTCTCGAAGGGACCGGCAGCGGTTGGAGTAACCCATCGTGGCCGATTGGAAGTCTTACCAGTGGCACAAACCGAGCAAGCCAAAACAAAACTGTGAATGTCGCGAGCCATAAGTGGCCACCAGAATCGTTGCTTGACTAAAAATCTAGTACTACATTAGAGCAATGTCCCCACTGGAAACGTTGGACCTTAATCCCTCCGGCACAAATAAGCGGTTCGGTGGGCACCCGGGCGGAGGCCTTACCCCTTCTAAGGCCGTTCTGACCTTCGATTCGATCTCCCATGTGAGAGTGGAGACCACTAATGTCTCAGGAAAAATACAGTCAGGAGTGGACGGGCATTCGGAATGGTAAAGAATACGTGACAAAGAATCGGGTTTGATATTTTTGGAACACAGGTGGTACGATATAGTAAAGTCAAAACGTCTGAAAAAAAGTACCCATCGAGCCTGCCTGGAGTTCAACCTTTTGGCGGTGCTAATGTACTCTAAATCCTTGTGGTCAGTCCATACTATAAAAAGAACCTCCGATCCTTCTAGTCAATGTCGCCATTCCTCCAATGCCATCTTAACTGCCGACAATTCTCGGTTACCAATATCGTAATTTCGTTCTGCAGGAGATAAACGATATGAAAAATACGCGCAAGGATGGACCTTGTTGTCTAAGGGAGAACGTTGTGATAAAACGGTTCCTACCCCCACCTCCGATGCATCGACCTCCACCACGAACTGACGTGTAGGGTCAGGGGTAATTAGAATAGGGGCTGAATTGAAACGGTTCTTCAGTTTGGCAAACACAGCCTCAGCTGTGTCTGACCACCTGAACGCAGTCTTGGCGGAGGTGCGGCTAGTTGGCTGAAGTTGCGAATAAAATGCCGGTAGAAGTTAGCGAACCCCAGAAACCTCTGTAGGGCCTTACGGGAATCTGGACTTGGCCACTCTACCACAGCCTTAACTTTATCGGGATCCATGCTTATTGCCTCAGTTGACATGATATACCTCAGAAATGGAATTGACTGTGCATGAAACTCGCATTTCTCCGCCTTGACAAAAAGCCAATTCTCTAGCAACCTCTGAAGCACTCGTCGGACGTGCTGCACGTGTTCCTGGAGAGAAGAAGAAAAAATCAATATGTTGTCCAGGTAGACATAAATGAACTGATCAATCATATCTCGCAGCACGTCGTTGACGAGTGCCTGGAAGACCGCTGGGGAGTTGGAAAGCCCGCAGGGCATAACCAAATTTTCAAAGTGCCCTCTGGGGGTGTTAAAAGCGGTCTTCCATTCATCCCCCTCCCTGATCCGAACCAAATGATACGCATTGCGTAAGTCCAGTTTTGTGAAAATTGACGCTCCCTGCAACCTCTCGAAGGCCGAAGACATCAACGGCAAAGGATAAGTATTCTTTACCGTGATGTTGTTCAGTCCCCGGTAATCAATACAAGGTCGCAGTGATTCGTCCTTCTTTCCCACAAAAAAGAACCCTGCCCCCGCAGGAGAAGAGGAAGGGCGGATGAACTTCAAAGCTAGAGAATCAAAAATATATTTCTCCATAGCCTCCCTTTCTGGAACAGAAAGTGAATATAATTTGCCTTGAGGCGGAGACTTACCTGACAATAAATCTATGGCACAGTCGTAGGGACGATGCGGAGGAAGAGAAGCAGAACGAGTCTTACTGAACACTTCCTTCAGATGGAGGTACTCTGCAGGCACGTTAGACAAATCCACTGTCTCCTCCTGTAACACAGACATAGACACAGACGGACAGGCAGACACTAAACAAGACTCATGACACTTTTTACACCAGGACAGAATGGAATTTGAGGACCAGTCTATTTTGGGGTTATGGAGGAGGAGCCAAGGGGTGCCCAAAGACAATGGGTGCCAGGGGAGAGTCAAGGATGTGAAAGGAAATAGTCTCGGAGTGATTGCCAGATGTTATGAGTGTGATGTCTTCAGTGATGTGTGAGATGGCAGGGAGTTGCTGTCCATTGAGGGCGTGAACAGTGATGTGGTGCGGAAGGGGTCTGAGGGGAATGTGGAGTTTGTGTCAATGTGCTGTCCATGAAATTACCCTCTGCCCCTGAGTCCAGTAGTGCTTGACAGTGGTGGGTCTGTGCTGACCACCTCAGTCTTACCGGGAGGAGTGTAGAGGATACCGGGCCTGGCCCCTTTACCGGACAGCTATGGGCTTGATGTCCGGCTCCCCCACAGTATAGGCACAGGCCAAGGGATCTCCGCCTCTCCTTCTCCTCCCGGGAAAGCAGAGCTCGCCCTACCTGCATAGGCTCGTGATCGAAGGAGGGGCTGGCCATGTCCCCGCCGCTGAATCGCACATCTGCCGGTCCCCTGGATCTGGAGCTGGGTAAGCTCCTCCTCTCCATCCGTGTCAGACGTGCGTCGACCCGCAAGGCCAGCTCGATAAGTCTGTTGAGGGACGTGGGGAGATCCAGGGCGTAGATCTCCTTCTGGACGCAGTCAGCCAGCCCATGCAGGAACATGTCCCACTGCGCCTCCTCATTCCAATGACACTCCACCGCCAGGGTCCGGAACTCGATTGAATAGTCCGAGACGGATCTGTAGCCGCTCAGTCTAATACTGACAGCTGGGGTAGTTTCGCCCGGCTATGCCTGGCTGACACGCTGTGTCCTTGTTGTTCTGTTACCTTATGGATTTGGTCTTGAGAATATATAGGCTTTGTTGTATTGCTGATTATTCTTTTATTTGCTTTATCGTGCAGAGGTAAATATCCATTCATCCAGTTTCAATGGTAAATCATTTCGGTATACATATACACACAGTCAACAATCAGTTTTCTAGCGCCTATGTGCCACAAGCGGTCAAAACCTTTTTGCCCTTCCGGGTCAAACCCCCCTCCCTTTGGCAGTTTGATACTTCCTTTATAACTTTGACCTCAGGTAACATTAGAGTGACACCCGCTGTACAAACAAGAAACAACACCCAATATCTAAAATACACTGACACCACATTTGGCTTCTATAGGATCTCTCGTGCTGGTGTAACTCTGCCAGCCTCCTGGCCGCCTCCCGTCCTGCGACGGCCCGACCGAAGAATCGTCTCATCTCGGCGGAGAGTGCCTGAAACAAGGCGCAGCATGGATCCTGGTTCTCCCACACCGCTGTCCCCCATAATGCCGCCCTCCCAGAGAGTAGCGTCAACACGAAGGCCACCTTGGCCCTTTCGTTAGCAAAGGTTCTGGGATGTAGGGAAAAGTGCATGTCACAGCAGGTTAGAAATGCTCTACAGAAGTTGGGCTCACCCGAGTCAACTCGTACGTGGTTCCGGCTGGGAGGGGGTCTCCAATGGTACTGGGAGGACAGGCGGTGTGGGCGGCGCAGTGGGAGCTCGTAGTAGCTGGAACTGTTGAGTGAGCTCGGACACCTGCGTCACCAAGGCTTGAACCGCGCAACCAGTCGTTAAGACTCCCCTTCTGGAAGTCCATCCTCCGAACACTGGTGCTGAGAAACTCTTCGAGGGTGTAATGTTGACTACTCGCTGCCTCCATAATGGTCAGATCGTTCTGTAACGCTAGGTAAGTGAGAAAGGAGGCAAAAGCAAGTAAAAAGAGTTATAAATTAAATTATGTGATTATGGAAGGTTGGAGAGTGACGCAGGAACTTCGAGGGCAGCACAGACTGGTGAGTAGGTGAGTTGAGTGCGCTGGTAATGATAACGGTGGTGGTAGATCTGAGTGAGGTGATGATAATCCGTGTGCGAAGGTAACAATCCAGAGCGAACTGAAACAGGAGACACTCAAATATTATTATAATTTTTTTTTCCTCACGGCCACACGCCGGAGATCCGGCACGGTGCCGTAATACTTTAAGCTGTGTGGGAATCATGTGGCATAAAACGAGGCCAGTTATTGGCTATTCGCTACTTCTCCTGCTGTACTGGCTGAGTACTGCCACACTTTGGTCACCGCAGATTTAAAATATGCACGAAATGAGCCGCTTACAGCAAATAAGTTATTTAGAAACCAATCAATGACTAAATTATTTGACAACTATTTTAATCGATTAAATCGATCAGTTGTTCCAGCTCTAAAAACAACATTTATAAAAATGTGTCTTTTTGAGGACAAGCAGTGAGTGAGCAGGTGTGCAGCAGAGTTCAGGATGTTGTCTGGATGGAGTTTGGATGATGTGCCACAAAGAAACCTGAAGCAGTGTTCAATTCTGGATGTGAATAGAATAGAAATTCTCTAGTGTCCAATACTAAATGCCTCTGTGTTACAGGCAGGAAACATCTACATAGCAGACTATGCAATACTGGAGGGAGTGCCACCCAACGCCACAGACCCAGATACCCAGCAGTATTTGGCTGCTCCCTTCTGTCTGCTGTACAAGAACAGACAGAATGAAATTCTACCGATTGCTATTCAGGTGCCTGCAGAAATACTCTAGTAAAAAAAATTGGTGCTTGAACTAAGTGTTGGAGTTTTTACCAAATACACTCTTTTCTCTCTGAAACAGCTCAGACGTCAGACCACTGCAGAGGTCTTTCTCCCAAGCGATGATCAGTACGACTGGATGCTGGCCAAGATGTGGGTGAAATGCTCCGACTTCAATGTACACCAGCTGGTCACACACCTTCTGAGGACACATCTGACCTCTGAGGTTTTTACCATCGCCATGTACAGACAGCTCTCTGCAGTCCATCCCATATACAAGGTAGCATCCTTCAACGCTTTCATTGATATGAGATTTAGAAGAAGATTTATTAACACTCTTTTGGCGTTAAAATATTTTTTTGTCAGAATTTACTAAAGACATGCAGTGAAAAAAAGCCTTGAATGTAGTTACTTTTTTAGGAGTTTCCCATTTATTTATGGGAGGAGATTATTAAAATTAATCGCACAAGATTTTGTGATACTCAGTTTACTGGTATATGCCATTATTTAATGTCCAGAAAAAGCATGCTCTAACCCATTTAGTGCCTGTGTGTTTACAGTTCTAGATTACACACATGTTCTTGTTTTTCCAGAATCCAATCATGTTTTTTGTGTCCTTCATTAACAAATTGACTAAGTATCTCCAGGGTATAACATGCAACCTATACAGGTGCTGGTCATATAATTAGAATATAATCAAAAAGTTGATTTATTTCACTAATTCCATTAAAAGTCAAACTTGTATATTATATGAATTCATTAAACACAGACTGATATATTTCAAATGTTTATTTCTTTTCATTTTGATGATTCTAACTGACAACTATAGAAAATCACAAATTTGTTATCTCAGAAAATTGGAATATAACTTACGACCAATACAAAGAAAGGATTGTTAGAAATCTTGGCCAACTGAAAAGTATGAGCATGTACAGCAGTCAAAACTTAGTTGTGGCTCCTTTTGTCTGAATGACTGCAGCAATGCGGCATGGCATGGAGTCGATCAGTCTGTGGCACTGCTCAGGTGTTATGAGAGCACAGGTTGCTCTGATAGTGGCCTTCAGCTCTTCTGCATTGTTGGGTCTGGCATATCGCATCTTCCTCTTCACAATACCCCATAGATTTAGGACCACAGGTCAGGCGAGTTTGCTGGCCAATTAAGAACAGGGATACCATGGTCCTTAAACCAGGTACTGGTAACTTTGGCACTGTGTGCAGGTGCCAAGTTCTGTTGGAAAATGAAATCTGCATCTCCATAAAGTTGGTCAGCAGCAGGAAGCATGAAGTGCTCTAAAACTTCCTGGTATACAGCTGTGTTGACTTTTGACCTCAGAAAACACAGTGGAGCAACACCAGCAGATGACATGGCACCCCAAACCATCACTGACTGTGGAAACTTTACACTGGACCTCAAGCAACGTGGATTATGTGACTCTCCTCTCTTCCTCCAGACTCTGGGACCCTGATATTCAAAGGAAATGCTAAATTGACTTTCAATTTAAATTGACCTTTTTGAAGCGAGATGCTTCTGATGCTGTCTATTGTTCAAGAGTGGCTTGACAGGAGTGCGACAGCTGAAACCCATGTCTTGCATATGTCTTTCTGTAATGGTTCTTGAAGCACTGACTCCAGCTGCAGTCCACTCTTTGTGAATCTCCCCCACATTTTTAAATGGGTTTTGTTTCACAATCCTCTCCAGGGTGCGGTTATACCTTTTGCTTGTACACTTTTTTTTTCTACCACATCTTTTCCTTCCCTTCGCCTCTCTATTAATGTGCTTGGTGTCAGAGCTTTGTTAACAGCCAGCCTCTTTTGCAGTGACCTTTTGTGTCTTGCCCTCTTTGTGCAAGGTGTCAATGGTCGTCAAGTCAACAGTCTTCCATATGATTGTGTAGCCTACAGAACTAGACTGAGAGACCATTTAAAAGCCTTTGCCGGTGTTTTGAGTTAATTAGCTGATTAGAGTCTGGCACCAGGCGTCTTCAATATTGAACCTTTTCACAATATTCTAATTTTCTGAGATACTGAATTTGGGAGTGCTCCTTAGCTGTCAGTTATAATCATCAAAATTAAAAGAAATAAATATTTGAAATATATCAGTCTGTGTCTAATGAAGGAATATAATATACAAGATTCACTTTTTGAATGGAATTAGTGAAATCAACTTTTTGATGATATTCTAATTATATGACCAGCACCCGTATTTTCCTGTTTCTGAATAACTTCTGAATTCTGTTTGGATGAAGTGTGTTCAAATCATTGTAAAATACAATGGTGTCCTTTATTATACTGCTCTTGCTATAAAAGCAACTAGGCACTCTAGGCAGGTGTTACAATGATTTTGGTATGAAGCCAAACACTGAAGGCAATAAAGCACTCCAGGCCACTCATTTCAGTGTCTTACTTCCGGACTTATTTTTAAATGCTTCATTTTCTCCTCACAGTTGCTGATACCTCATGTACGTTACACCGTTGCCATCAACACTGCAGCTCGTGAAAATCTCATCGGTGAATCTGGGGTCTTTGAGAAGGTATCTTTAACCCTGCATTAACACTAGCATGTTAGGAACCACAGCTTTTCTCTTTGTTTATCTGCTTCGTTCACATGACTTCAAGGTCTGGAGATGCATAGAGTTTTAAATATCAGACTCAGATATTCAGTCATCTAACTGTTAGGGACGAGAGTCACCAGAGAAGCCACGATACAATATTATTGTAAGACACAATACTGTACCCAAAGTTAATGTTATTCAAGAACATGATTCCACCTGAGAGCTCAGAAATAAGAATATATTTCTTGCCTCCAAAAGCAAACACTTTGCTGATTCCAAAGTAGGGATGCTCATTTCGATTAATTTTCCCAACCGACAACCGCCGCTCGTTAATCGATTATTAACCGTTAACTGATAAGATTATAATATTGAATTGGCATTAAATGTAAAAAAATTGACGCGTATCTGTGACCCTTTAAAAAAATACAAACAATTTTTTTTTTCATCAAAGGGTTTATTTTAACGTGCAAAGTGCAAACAGCAGCATACAGAACAGATCAACAACAAAACATGAACAAAACCTGGATTCCGTTTAAATTTCCACGCACCTGCAGCATTTCTGACAGTGAGAGAAAAATAGAATAAAATAATACAAATTAAATACAAAATAGGCCTACACTAAATATATATATTTTTAACTTAAATAATTAACAAGTTAAGTTGACAAAAAGAAAACACTGAATCCGTTTGAACGAAGCTTTCAAACCGGATTTTTTCCCGTTAGATTAAGATTTTTCGTTAAATAAAAATAGCAGCCCTACCTCAAAACCTTGTCTAATTTTTATGTAAAAAAGCAACATATCAACATGATGTGGGGTCAGTCTGGAGCGCAACCTGTTGACAGTTAGACCCTCGGCAGAAAACACCCTCTCCAATGGGACAGATGTTTCGGGAATACACAGGTAACGTCTCGCTAGAGTGGCCAGCTTCGGGAAGCGCCTTTCATTTGCTTTCCACCAGTCAAGAGGATTAATATCCAGAGAAGGAGGATCGTCTCTCATGTAGATGTCAACCTCTGCTTCTGGATAATCATTGCGTTATCTCCTCAGATCGCCGTGCATCGCATCTTCTCCCTGATAACATGGATGGCAGAGTTTGTTGCCCTTCATCACTCGAAGCTTGTGGGTGTTTGCTTCGTAAATGGTACTTGTGCTACTGCTGTATTTTAATACGGCGCCGCATAATTTACAGGTAACTTCGTCGCCCTTTCTGTTAAAATAATCCGACACAGTGCTTCTTTTCGCTCGCTTCATTTTGCTTCCCTTGCTCAGAAAAAAAAAATCTGCAGGCATGTGTCACGGGTGTGGTTGAGTGAGTTAATAAATAAGCTATATAGTAGCCTAGGCTATTCTATTTTCTAAACCATGCAGCAAACTAAACAAAAATAACCTAAAAAAAAAAAAAAACGTTTAAACCGTTTAACTGATAGTATTAATCGGTCAAAATTTTTACTCACGGTTAACGGTTAAACGGTCAATATGAGCATCCCTATTCCAAAGCATAAAGACACCCTGATCTATATTTCCTACCTCCTTGTGCATCAAATGCACTGACCAGACATGAAGAAAACAGGCAATCGTGAACAAGTCCAGTACAAGTAAAGCATTCTGGGAGATGGGAGTTATCATATGGTTTTAGAGATAATAATATGACCTGCTTACTAATTACTTTCACGTTTCACATGGTACTGACATAAATTAAATATTAATATGTAGAGGTGTTACAATAGGCCAAAACCAAAACACCATTAGACTTGAATATTATGATATGCTGCATTGATTTTATTCTCACCACCGCTACTAGCTGTAGGCTCTGGCTTCAAGTTGACTGCACTTCTTTAAACAAGCATTTACAAAATGTAATCTGAGACAGAAAAATAATCACTAGTGTTCTACCTCGAAGGCTAACGGCACTGGTGGGATTGCAGTTGTTGAAGTGATTAATAAGGCCATGAAGACTTTAACCTACAAGTCCATGTGCTTCCCTGAGTCCGTGAAAGCTCGAGGAGTGGACAACAAGGACGAGCTGCCCAACTACTACTACAGAGATGATGGCATGATGGTCTGGGAGGCAGTGAGAAGGTAACTGATAAAATACACAAACAATTACAGATGTTCAAATGCTGAAGGTGAGATTTAATGACAATAAAGAAACGAGTAAACCATTTGATGCCAGGATTTATTTTTGAATCTGCTGATTCATCGTTGCTCTTGATCTTCCTCCAGTTTCGTTTCTGATGTGGTCAGGATCTACTACAGCAGTGATGAGTCTGTTCAGGAGGACGAGGAAATCCAGGCATTTGTTCAAGATGTTTGTTTCTCTGGTATGAAGAACTGTCCCCAGAATGGTGGTGAGTACAGAATTTGGTAACACTTTAGAATAAGGTTACATTAGTTAATGTTAGTTAACTACTTTCGTTAACATGAACTAAGCAAGAACAATCATTCTACAGCATTTATAAGTCTTAGTTCATGTTAATTTCAACATTTACTAATGCATTATTTAAATCAAAAGTTGTGCTTGTTAACATTAGTTAATGCACTGTGAATTACCATGAACTAACAATGAATAACTGTATTTTCATTAACTAACATTAACTAATGGAACCTTATTCTAAAGTGTTACCCAGAATTTATTTAACACAAGTTTGTATGTTCTTGTGATGGCATATGTATTGTGTTTGCATGGCGTACAAAATGTAAAATTTCATTGCATATAAGTCAAACTGTTACCAATATTCACAGAATTTCCAGAGTTCCTGAAAACTCGTGAGCAGTTGGTCGAGTACCTGACTGTTGTGATTTTCACAGCTTCAGCACAACATGCTGCTGTTAATTTCGGACAGGTGGGATGATGCACTCTTTTCTGGATCAATCTGAACTCTGCCTGGGTTAGTATCTGTTGGCTGATATCTGTGTGTCTGTCCTGTGTTCTAGTTTGACTGGTTTGCCTGGGTCCCCAACAGTCCTTCCACCATGAGGAAGCCTCCTCCCACACAGAAGGGCCAGGTGGATATGAAGTACATCATGGAGAGTCTGCCGGACCGTGGACGTGCCAGTTGGCATCTAGGAGCAGTCTGGGCCCTCAGTCAGTTCCAGGACGGAGAGGTTTGATGACTGATTATTCAGAACTAGTTTTAATACATTTACAACACAAAACAAAGAAAACATTGTACTTTGTCCAAATCTTCCCCCAGCTGTTTTTAGGTGTGTATCCAGACAACTACTTCACTGAGCAACCAGTCATTGAAGCCACTACAACTTTCCGCAAGAAATTAATTGAAGTAACCAACATCATCAAGAGCCGAAATGAAAAACTGAAATTGCCTTATTGGTATCTGTCTCCAGACAGAATCCCCAACAGCGTCGCCATCTGAGAGAACAACTCTGGGAAATATATATATATTTCTATATATTTTTAACTGGGGTATTCGGATCCACATGACAAAATAACTTCATAAACAAAATTATTACTACGGTAACTGTAAGTATTTTCGTGATAATGGTAATCTGGATGAAAATAATACAAACTATTACACACACCAAGAATCGGATGTCATTACAAAAAAGAAATATGCAATTTAGTTTCACAGTAAATGAAATATGATGCATTTAGGGAATCTAATCATCAACCTGTGGGTGTTTGTTACTTCAAGAGAGCAATCATATGCAAACCAACAAATGTAATTTTTATAATCATTAGTCATTCATGTAATTGTCATTTGATTTATCATTTAATCATGTGTTCAGTTTATGACATTTCACCGCATATTCATCATTTTATTATTCTTCAATTGTGTCATTTTATTGTGCTATATTTTATATTACTTATTGTTTCCATTCGATCTTATGATTGTGGGGTTTCGTAATAAATAACACTTGTTGGATTTGTCTGGAAGTCTGAGCATTGAAAGATACTAAGATTATTCAATAAACAAAGTTTGCTCATTTTACCATCACTTTGTCTCCTGCTTTCTGCTCTTGTCAAATTTGCTTGCGATAAGGAACTTTTTTTTTTTTAAAGTGTGGTATAAGAGTAATACTCTCTCAAGACAGAAACTCGTAGTCTTGAACGCAAATGGAGAAAAACTAACTTAGAAGTTTTTAGGATTGCATGGAAAAACAGTATGTCCAGCTATAGACAGGCTCTAAAAACTGCTAGGGCAGAGCATATCCACAAACTCATAGAAAATAACCAAAACAATCCAAGGTTTTTATTTAGCACAGTGGCTAAGTTAACAAATTACCAAACGCCATCTGATTCAAGTATTCCACCAACGTTAAATAGTAATGACTTTATGAATTTCTTCATTGATAAAATAGATAACATTAGAAATACAATAGCGAATGTAGATTCTACAGCATCTAACACTTCAGTTTCATCCATCGCACCCAAAGATAAACTGCAGTGCTTTACAACCATAGGACAGGAAGAGATAAATAAACTTATCACTGTATCTAAACCAACAACATGTTTATTAGATCCTGTACCCACTAAATTACTGAAAGAGCTGTTACCTGTAGCCGAAGAACCGCTTCTCAATATCATTAACTCGTCGTTATCTTTAGGTCACGTCCCAAAACCATTCAAGCTGGCGGTTATCAAGCCTCTTATTAAGAAACCAAAACTAGATCCTAGTGTACTGGCAAATTATAGACCTATTTCAAATCTTCCATTTATGTCTAAAATTTTAGAAATAAGTTGTGTCTGCTCAATTGAATTTTGGTCGTTCCTAAGATAGCAAATTCCACTTAAGGAGGTAGAGCTTTCTCACATTTGGCTCCCAAACTCTGGAATAGCCTTCCTGATAATGTTCGGGGTTCAGACACACTCTCTCTGTTTAAATCTAGATTAAAAACACATCTCTTTCACCAGGCATTCAAATAATGTATCTCTTAAATTGTAACTGCAGTTGTATCTGAACAAATGCACATTTTTATTCATTAGCTTGGGTTAAACTAATTAATTTTACTTTGCTAAGATCAGCAGCTATGCTAATGATGTCTCTGTTTGTTTCTCTGTTTCTGCTGGGATCTCCAAACTCCAAACACAGACTTCATTAAAATATTGACGATAATAACACAAATACAGTAACAAGAGCTTAAAGTACTTAAAAAATGGTAAACAGACTGAGATAGACATGAATCTCTTCAAGAATTATGTTTGGCACCATTTATTTAAAAGTACTATGTCAAATAAAGTGTTATCTTCTAAACAATAACAAGTGCTTAAAGTGCTTAAATAATTAAGTGCTCAAAGTGCTAAAGAACTGAACTGCTAAACTGAAGATTAGAAGTGAAATCCAGGCTATTATCACTTTTTTTCTGGGATAACTTGCATGTTGATTTGAAACCATCAGGCTAGTTGACGCTTTTTTTTTTTGTCTTCTGCCAGTTTTCTACACAGGGTGACCAGTGGCTGCGAAATTCTGAATGACAAATCATGTTCTGGTATTAATGTCCACAAACGTATTTTTTAATCGCAGACATGGTCAGTCATAGACAACGGTGTGTCAGCTAATAGTTGCTCCCGTCTAGAGACCTGCACTCCCGCAGGAGTACCACGGGACCCAGCGCCACCAATTGCGGCGCGGGACAATAATTGATGGGTGAATGCGGATGCGGGCGGCAAGATATTATTGTGTGCGGGTTACGGGAAAATAAAATTATTTGCGGGACTCCCTCAAAGTGGAAATATCTAACAAAATAAAATAACTAGAAACAAATAGACCTTTATTTATAATAGAATAAAATAAAATAGACTTTGCGGAATGGGAGGATGCGATGACACCATAGACAGCTACGTGTAATTCGATTCCAAAATAGCATTTAAGCACGCAGACCGGATGATGTCCTCCAGTGGTGGAAAAGACGAATTTCCAAGATTAAGCAAACACGCCATGTACTTTGCATTCCAGCTAATTAGCTAAATATTTAAAATTGGTCTATTTTGTTATTGAGGAATAAGGATATTTTTGTTAAATGTTTGAAGGAATTGCGCAGGCCCCATAAGCTACTTTTCCTTTGAACATGAAATAAATCCAGGTTTATTATTTTTATATAATTCATTAGGTTATATAGCCTAATTATTATAGGGATATATATTTTTTTACATTACATTTATTCATTTAGCTGACGCTTTTATCCAAAGCGACTTACAGTTGCTGTATATGTCAGAGGTCGCACACCTCTGGAGCAACTAGGGGTTAAGTGTCTTGCTCAGGGACACAATGGTGTCTCACAGTGGATTCGAACCCGGGTCTCCCACACCACAGACGTGTGTCTTATCCACTGCGCAAAAAAATGTATATATATATTTTTACATTTCTTACTTTTTTACTGTATTTCTATCTACTAATTGTTCTTTGTTCATGTTCATACTTTTAATGAAACGCAAATAAAACTAAACATTTGTTTATTTTCCTTTTCTTTTTTAATTTATATTCAACAGTGTATGCAATGTATTAAAAAAAAGAAAAACTGCTATACGTTTACCCGCGGGATTTTGCGGGGGGAGCGGGTAAACGTATAGCTAATAATTTAGCTAGATTATTAATTTTATTGCAACGTTACAGTGTCCTAAAATGTAATTTTCAACATGCATAAACCACTTGCATAAACACTGCATCCGTAGGGGCTGTCACTGTTGTTTCGCGTGCTGTGACGTCAAAACCCAGAGTACATCGATCTAGTACGAGTTCACGGATGGGAAGTCACGGATTTGACTGCCATTCCAGTGCACTTTCCCGGGTTTAAGGTTGGAAAAACATGGGTTACGGGTTGCCTGGAACGCAACAAATCATAGCGAGCAAGCACTTTCTTACCGCTGCCGGCATACAGAAGCTTCCTCGAACAAATAATGCAGAAACAAGCCCAGGGCTCTCTGTTTCTTGCACCAACTGCCAAAAAGCGCCATTTATTTTTGAGTCCTTTATCTATTGCTAGAAGTCTAGGACAGCATCCCCAGGCTTCATAAACTTGCGCTCCATTTTTTTTTCTCCGACAACGCTAATGTGATATTGACGTATGGGCGTTGGATGTTTTTTTTGCAAGTTGATTGTGTGCGGGATTTTCTCGTTTTCTCTTTAATTAAAAGTTAAAAATTTCCAAAACTTTTTTTTTAATTAGTCTTATGTTATATTAATTATTATAAATCATGTTTAGTGATGTTTTTACCAGGGAGTGGACTTTTAACACCCCAGACTATTTATGATAGTTACTATTTTTCCGTGTGATTTTTGGTGAATTGTATTAAAAATAAAAACTAGGGTAAGTGTGATCCTCAAATACAATTATGATATTCATGTATGGAACTCACAACAATTAAATAAAAATAATAAACACAAAAACACTGTTCCTGTTTATAAATTTGTAGATAATGTCAAGTGAGATTTCATATTTTGAAATCTGGTCACCTTATTGTACAGTGTATCTCTTAATAAAGATCATACAGAGAGACCACAGCCACAAAACTGCTGTGAGAGAAGACAGACAGTGTGTTGTATTGATGGGAAGGCCAGTTCTCCTGCCTGAACCGGTTCTTTTGAACAGTTAGTTTCAATGAACCAGTTAAAAAACCGGTTCATCGGTTCTTTTGTGCCCATGACGTCATTCGCGGTGACGTAATGATATCAAGATCATCCCGGGAAATCAGTAATCATGACTTCAGTTAAAACATCAAAGTTTACAATTAAGCTTTGCAACTAAGAACCTAAATACAGTAACAGGCAGTGTTGTGCATACGAGGATTTTTATCATATAAAGTAAATAAATCTGCGCAGAACCCTTATGAAAAATTAACCATGGTTTTACAAATAAAACCAAAAAACCATGGTTACTATTGTTAAACCATGGTAACCACAAATTAACCATGGTATTTGTAGTAAATCTGTGGTTATACAAATGGTAGTTGACATGCCAAAAAACCATGGTTAGTTTTACTATAATTAAGACATGGTAAATTTTCATAAGGGAAACCATAATCAACTTACGATTCATAATCCTCGTGTTTATGTTCCATTTAGTACAAACTCAGTTTGTGAATGTGTCATCGTTAACTATAAAGTACATATACTTAATAAATTATCTCTTATTAAACAGAGTTTTAATTATGGTCCAACATTCATGACAAATCCCTTTGCCCTTTAACCGAATCTTCAACTGAACAAAGTGCACAGATTCATCTTTTAAAAAACGAACTAAATAAAATATAATATATTTATATCATCAACATTTTTGATGTTTAATAAAATACTTGGATAGGATGCTTTTCGTCCTCTTGAAACGGTTTTCGGTTGAGAGTAACTGAGATCCGAAAACCGAATCAACCGGTTCAAGCAGTTCACTCAGCTTACCGTTTGAGTTAATCAATTACTCGGGGATATTGGTTTCAACCAGAGGGCGTGTCGGCCACGTTAAAATTTGAATAATTGAAGTAATTTGTGGATTAGAGTTTACTGGAGACCCGAACGGTTTCAAACGTTTCAGTCCGAATTGGTGAACTGGTTCTTCCGGTTCGCTAAAAAGAACCGCTTAAATAGAACGATTCATTCGTGTTCGGGACATCATCACTAACTAGTCTGTTGTACTTGTGTTCACATATGAGCAGGATGTTCACATACACGGTGTCTGTCACTACTGGCAATCAGGAGTTTGCTGGAACGAATGATTACATTTACCTGACGCTGGTGGGCTCGGAGAGATGCAGTGACCAGACTCTACTGGACAAATCCTTCTTTGACAGCTTTGCAAGAGGATCGGTAAGAATTGTTTTCCCCTTAAAAATTCAGTGGAAACAGCTTTATGTATTGAACAGTAGCCTACAGGTTGTTCAGTGTTTAAACTTGAAGTTATTCCATTTATTTATTGATGTCTAATCCTTATCAGATATGTTTTATCACTCTCATTTAATTATGGCTGTCATTTAAGACTTTTTTTTCCTCAAAAAAAGTGATTAGTCTCAGTCAGCAAATCATGAAATTTTATATAACACATTACTTTTTTAATGTACAAGATAATTTCTTTTCAAATAAGTAATGTCAGTCACTTTGTTTTGCATGTATTGATTGACAGCTCTCCTGTCCTCATGTTGAGAGGAATCAGGAATGAGTTCAGATGTGTTGTGAGCGCTGTGTGAACAGGATGATACTGTAGTTCGAGAGGAATCAGGAGTGAGTTCAGATACGTTGTGAGCGCTGTGGGAACAGACTGATACTGTAGTTTGAGAGGAATCAGGAGTGAGTTCAGATGTGTTGTGTGCGCTGCGTGAACAGGATGATACTGTAGTTTGAGAGGAATCAGGAGTGAGTTCAGATACGTTGTGTGCGCTGTGGGAACAGACTGATACTGTAGTTTGAGAGGAATCAGGAGTGAGTTCAGATGTGTTGTGTGCGCTGCGTGAACAGGATGATACTGTAGTTTGAGAGGAATCAGGAGTGAGTTCAGATACGTTGTGAGCGCTGTGTGAACAGGATGGTACTGTAGTTCGAGAGGAATCAGGAATGTGTTCAGATACGTTGTGTGCGCTGTGTGAACAGGATAATACTGTAGTTTGAGAGGAATCAGGAGTGAGTTCAGATGCGTTGTGTGTGCTGGGTGAACAGGATGATACTGTAGTTTGAGAGGAATCAGGAGTGAGTTCAGATGCGCTGTGAGCACTGTGTGAAAAGGATGATACTGTAGTTCGAGAGGAATCAGGAGTGAGTTCAGATGCGTTGTGTGCGCTGTGTGAACGGGATGATACTGTAGTTCGAGAGGAATCAGGAGTGAGTTCAGATGTGTTGTGTGCGCTGTGTGAACGGGATGATACTGTAGTTTGAGAGGAATCAGGAGTGAGTTCAGATGTGTTGTGTGCGCTGCGTGAACGGGATGATACTGTAGTTTGAGAGGAATCAGGAGTGAGTTCAGATACGTTGTGAGCGCTGTGTGAACAGGATGATACTGTAGTTCGAGAGGAATCAGGAATGTGTTCAGATACGTTGTGTGCGCTGTGTGAACGGGATAATACTGTAGTTCGAGAGGAATCAGGAGTGAGTTCAGATGTGTTGTGTGCGCTGTGTGAACGGGATGATACTGTAGTTTGAGAGGAATCAGGAGTGAGTTCAGATGTGTTGTGTGCGCTGCGTGAACAGGATGATACTGTAGTTTGAGAGGAATCAGGAGTGAGTTCAGATACGTTGTGAGCGCTGTGTGAACAGGATGGTACTGTAGTTCGAGAGGAATCAGGAATGTGTTCAGATACGTTGTGTGCGCTGTGTGAACAGGATAATACTGTAGTTTGAGAGGAATCAGGAGTGAGTTCAGATGCATTGTGTGCGCTGTGTGAACGGGATGATACTGTAGTTCGAGAGGAATCAGGAGTGAGTTCAGATGTGTTGTGTGCGCTGTGTGAACGGGATGATACTGTAGTTTGAGAGGAATCAGGAGTGAGTTCCGATGCGTTGTGTGCGCTGCGCAAACAGGATGATACTGTAGTTCGAGAGGAATCAGGAGTGAGTTCAGATGTGTTGTGTGCGCTGTGTGAACGGGATGATACTGTAGTTTGAGAGGAATCAGGAGTGAGTTCCGATGCGTTGTGTGCGCTGTGCAAACAGGATGATATTGTAGTTCTAGACTAATGTCAGCATGTATTTCCTCATCTCATTCACACAAAAACAGATTCAGTATTCCTCAAAATGAAGGACATCATGCATCAGGATGCAAACATGTTAAATAACACTCTTGTATTTAAATCTATTTTATTAACCAGTATATTTGCTGCTGTCTTTCGATCATCAATCATTCTAATAAACAGAACTGACTTTAGATAAACGTAACGTGTTTATTTTGCTAATTTCTAACAATGCCCCATAGTTACATTGTTTGATGGATATATACTTTTTTTGTTAATGTCATTACAGTTTATTTGCTTTGTTTTATTTAGTGTAACCCCGCTACATATATGGAATAACTTTTATAAATGCTTTGCGTTATTCCTAACAGCGCCCCTTAGCTGTTATAAATTCACTGTAAACCACGGCTTCTTGGGGCTTATTGCTTTATTCCCCAACACTGCCCGTTTTTCCCAATCAATGCTTCCACAGACTTCCTCACTCGTCCGCTTAATAACAGTAATTTAAATCCCTCTGTCAGATGATCAAGTTTAAATGCATGTTTATATCACCAATCCAGTGATAATTAGGGTGGTAGTTTTGGAATCATTGGACATGATTCTTCAGTTAATGTTTGCACACAAGCGGTGTGATTCAGTTGTGGCTAACAGAAGCTGTTGTTAAAGGTGGCATCTGTCGACGTCAGCGTGAAGGAGATCCTTGGAGACATAGTGCTGGTGAAACTTCAGAAGGGGAAATTCTTGTTCAATGATCAGTGGTACTGCAGATTCATCAATGTGACGACTCCGTCTGGAGAGGGCATTGAGTTCCCCTGCTATCGCTGGATAGCCAATGAACAGGAAGTGGTTCTTCGAGATGGCAAGGGTGAGTCCCATCTCGACCGAATGAAGCCTGTCTCAACTACTGTTGTTTGTGTATAATTATGTATGTATTTGTGCATGTACATTTAGGCCGATTACCTCAGGATGATAATATGAAAGAGATCAGGCACATGGAGCTGGAATCCAGACAACAACTGTTCAGGTTTGATGCCACAGTTACTATTCGGTGTAAACATTCCACAGATATTTAATCATTTGTTAATTTGTTACACCTTCATGCCATGCTGCCTCTGTGTGCACAGCCAAAAGACTGTTTGGTCTCGCACCAGCGCCCCCCTGCTGAAAAAAACGGCATATGCTGTTTAAGTATGTTTTGACGCTGGGATGCTGGTTTATTCTGGCCCTTTGCTGGTTTATGCTGGTCCTTTCGCTGTTTTATGCTGGTCCTTTGCTGGTTTATTCTGGCCCTTTGCTGGTTTATGCTGCTCCTTTTGATGGTTTATGCTGGTCCTTTGCTGGTCATGTGCTGGTTCTTTTGCTGGTTTATTCTGGTCCTTTGGTGGTTTGTGCTGGTTCTTTTGCTGGTTTTTTGCTGGCTTATGCTGGTCCTCAAACCAGCAAAGGATCGGGATAAACCAGCAAAAGGACGAGCATAAACCAGCAAAAGGACGAGCATAAACCAGCAAAAGGATGAGCATAAACCAGCAAAAGGACCAGCATAAATCAGCAAAAGGACCAGCATAAACTGGCATTCCAGCATAAAAACATACCTGATCAGCATGTGCTGTTTTTTTTTCAGCAGGGCCCGATGCTGTCAGAGGTGGTATATCATTTTTAACCATTTCCCCTCTCACCTTTGGTGAGTGACAACTCACAACATTAACACTATACCAAGCCTTGTGTTGTAGGTGAATAAAATCTTTTCATACCACCTAAAATAATTCACCAAACAACTGAGAGATTAATTTAGCTGTTTCTTGAAGGTGGAAGGAGTGGCGCACTGGTTTCCCCCTGAGCATCGATGCCAACACAAGCAGTGAACTTCCTTTGGACATTCAGTTTGAAACGGCAAAATCTGTGGACTTCTCTTTGAATTTCATTGAAGCGTAGGTTACACCGTTTGTGTTCATCTCTTTGCACGTATCACAAGCAGATATGCATGCTATTGATTTCCTGTGACTATTGCTAGGAAATATCTTCAAATAAATGGAGAATCAAGTGTAGCTGAAACTCAACCAGACATTGTGAGCATTCAGTTGATTTGTTCTTGTTACAATCTTCTCTTTCAGGATTGCCAATCTTGGTCTTAATAAATTTATGAAATTGTTCCAGTCCTCTTGGACCTATATTGAAGATTTCAGAAAAATATTTGTGAAAATCAAGAACACTGTGTCAGGTTTGAATGGTTTCTTCCTTAGTTCTTTATTTTTATTCACTTTTCTCTAATACTAAAACAAGCCATCTATTGAGTGAGTGTAAATGTAAACAGACTGAGACACACATACTCTTAAACTCACCGGCAGCTGACTTTATTATTCCCTTTGACAGAACATGTGATGCAGAACTGGAACGAGGACTTAATGTTTGGCTATCAGTTCTTGAACGGCTGCAATCCTGTGATGATCAGTAAGTGCATGAATCTTCCAGACAACTTTGCAGTCACACAGGAGATGGTGGAAAGATCCCTGGATAGAGGTCTCACACTACAGGAGGAATTGAAGGTCAGAAGAAAAACAAAACATTTATAAAAAAATAAAAATGTGGCTTTTTTTGAGGACAAGCAGTGAGTGAGCAGGTGTGCAGCAGAGTTCAGGATGTTGTCTGGATGGAGTTTGGATGATGTGCCACAAAGAAACCTGTAGCAGTGTTCAATTCTGGATGTGAATAGAATAGAAATTCTCTAGTGTCCAACACTAAACATCGCTCTGCTACAGGCAGGAAACATCTACATAGCAGACTATGCAATACTGGAGGGAGTGCCACCCAACGCCACAGACCCAGATACCCAGCAGTATTTGGCTGCTCCCTTCTGTCTGCTGTACAAGAACAGCCAGAATGAAATTCTACCAATTGCTATTCAGGTGCCTGCAGAAATACTCTAGTAAAAAAGTTGGTGCTTGAACTAAGCGTTGGAGTTTTTACCAAATACACTCTTTTGCTCTGAAACAGCTCAGACGTCAGACCACCGCAGAGGTCTTTCTCCCAAGCGATGATCAGTACGACTGGATGCTGGCCAAGATGTGGGTGAAATGCTCCGACTTCAATGTACACCAGCTGGTCACACACCTTCTGAGGACACATCTGACCTCTGAGGTTTTTACCATCGCCATGTACAGACAGCTCTCTGCAGTCCATCCCATATACAAGGTAGCATCCTTCAACGCTTTCATTGCTATGAGATTTAGAGGAAGATTTATTAACACTCTTTTGGCTTTATGGCTAATGACATGCAGTGAAACATTAGTGATAAAAAGGCATAGATACAGTTACTTTTTTAGGAGTTTCCCATTTATTTATGTGAGGAGTTTATTAAATTGAGTCACACAACAAGATTTTGTGATACTCAGTTTACTGGTATATGCCATTATTTAATGTCCAGACAAAGCATGTGTTTACCCATTTAATGTGTTTACAGTACTAGATTACACACAGGTTCTTGTTTTTCCAGGATCTAATCATGGTTTTTGTGTCCTTCATTAATAAAATTGACTAAGTATCTCAAGGGTATAACATGCAACATACATTTTCCTGTTTCTGAATTACTTCTGAATTCTGTTTGGATGAAGTGTGTTCAAATCATTGTAAAATACATTGGTGTCCTTTTATTATACTGCTCTTGCTATAAAAGCAACTAGGCACTCTAGGCAGGTGTTACAATGATTTTGGTATGAAGCCAAACACTGAAGGCAATAAAGCACTCCAGGCCACTCATTTCAGTGTCTTACTTCCGGACTTATTTTTAAATGCTTCATTTTCTCCTCACAGTTGCTGATACCTCATGTACGTTACACCGTTGCCATCAACACTGCAGCTCGTGAAAAACTAATCAGTGAATCTGGAGTCTTTGAGAAGGTATCTTTTAATTTTAATTTAATATTCCTATATTCCTATATTTCCTACCTCCTTGTGCATCAAATGCACTGACCAGACATTAAGATAACAGGAAATAATGAACGAGTCCAGCACAGCATTCTGGGAGATGGAGTTAACATAAGTTTTAAGAGATAAAAATTTGAAATGCTTACTAATTACTTTCACGTTTCACATGGTACTGACATAAATTAAATATTAATATGTAGAGGTGTTACAATAGGCCAAAACCAAAACACCATTAGACTTGAATATTATGATATGCTGCATTGATTTTATTCTCACCACCGCTACTAGCTGTAGGCTCTGGCTTCAAGTTGACTGCACTTCTTTAAACAAGCATTTACAAAATGTAATCTGAGACAGAAAAATAATCACTAGTGTTCTTCCTCGAAGGCTAACGGCACCGGTGGGATTGCAGTTGTTGAAGTGATTAATAAGGCCATGAAGACTTTAACCTACAAGTCCATGTGCTTCCCTGAGTCCGTGAAAGCTCGAGGAGTGGACAACAAGGACGAGCTGCCCAACTACTACTACAGAGATGATGGCATGATGGTCTGGGAGGCAGTGAAAAGGTAACTGATAAAATACACAAAAATATTGTAAAAAAAAAAAAAATACACAAAAGATGTTCAAATGTTACTGGTGAGATTTAATGACAATGAATTAACAAGTAAACCATTTGATGCCAGGATTTAATTTTTAATCTGCTGATTCATCGTTGCTCTTGATCTTCCTCCAGTTTCGTTTCTGATGTGGTCAGGATCTACTACAGCAGTGATGAGTCTGTTCAGGAGGACGAGGAAATCCAGGCATTTGTTCAAGATGTTTGTTTCTCTGGTATGAAGAACTGTCCCCAGAATGGTGGTGAGTTTAGGATTGATTTAACACAAGTTTGCATGTTCTTATGATGGCATATGCATTGTGTTTGCATGGCGTACAAAGTCACATTTCATTGCATATAAGTCAAACTGTTACCAATGTTCCCAGAATTCCCAGAGTTCCTGAAAACTCGAGAGCAGTTGGTCGAGTACCTGACTGTTGTGATTTTCACAGCTTCAGCACAACATGCTGCTGTTAACTTCGGACAGGTGGGATGATGCACTCTTTTCTGGATCAGTCTGAACTCTGCCTGGGTTAGTATCTATTGGCTTATATCTGTGTGTCTGTCCCGTGTTCCAGTTTGACTGGTTTGCCTGGGTCCCCAACAGTCCTTCCACCATGAGGAAGCCTCCTCCCACACAGAAGGGCCAGGTGGATATGAAGTACATCATGGAGAGTCTGCCGGACCGTGGACGTGCCAGTTGGCATGTAGGAGGGGTTTGGGCCCTCAGTCAGTTCCAGGACGGAGAGGTTTGATGACTGATTATTCAGAACTACTTTTAATATACTTGCAACACAAAACAAAGAAAACAGTTTCCTGCAAACTCCTTATTTTGTCCAAATCTTCCCCCAGCTGTTTTTAGGTGTGTATCCAGACAACTACTTCACTGAGCAACCAGTCATTGAAGCCACTACGACTTTCCGCAAGAAATTAATTGAAGTAACCAACATCATCAAGAGCCGAAATGAAAAACTGAAATTGCCTTATTGGTATCTGTCTCCAGACAGAATCCCCAACAGCGTCGCCATCTGAAATATATATATATATATATATATATACCTTTTAAACTGAGATATTTGGATCCACATCACAAAATAACTCCATAAACAAAATCATTACTAGAGTAACTAAGGATTTTAGTGAAAATAGTAATCTGGATGAAAATAATACATCACACACACTCACATCAAAAACACAAGTGAATACACAAAGAATTGAATGTCTATACAAAATAAAAACAAAGAAATAAGCAATCAACATTCACAGTAATTGAAATGTGATGCATTTAGGGATTCTCATCAGCACCCTGTGGGAAAGTGTTACTTCAGGAGAGCAACCATCTGAAAACATACAAACAAATGTAGTTTTTATAATCATTATTCATTCATGTAGTTGTCATTTGATTTATAATTTAATCATGTGTTACATTTATGACTTTTCATCATTTATCCATAATTTTGTTATTCTTAAATTGTCTTAAATTTTATGTTTTTATATATTTTATATTACTTACTTATTATTTACTTTCTATCTTATGATTGTTGGGTATTCGTAACAAAATAACACTTGTTGGATTTGTACTGATTAGATGAAGTCTAAATTAAACCAATTCTGCTCATTTTTACCATCACTTTGTCTCCTGCTTTCTGCTCGTCAAATTTGCTTTGGTTACCAGACAAGACTTGCTGTTGACAGGTTTTACTGGTTGGCAAAATGGAGATTTGCTGGTAGGATTCGGCATCTGAGAGGTTGGATATCTTCCATACAAATCTAACTGTAACACAAATAAGACATTTTGGCATTAAGATACAAATAATAACAATACTTGTGTCTGAAGTACATGTCTAAACACACCAATATGATCATATGGATTTCTTGAAATAGCGGAGTCCATACATAGATTCAGAAATGCGCGTCGAAAGTAGGGGTGGGTGGTTTGATGGTAGATATCATTACCATGGCATAATGTGTCCATTGTTATAGGTTCTGCTACATGTATTTTGTGGTATGGAAATATATCTAAGTCATATACACCCAGGAGTAATCAAGAAACATGCATGATTAAGAAAATAAAGAGTTGGACGTGATGACCCAGACAAACCATAAATTTGATTGAGATTTAATGTTAAAGGTTTGATGTATGTTGAAGCAACATTGACATTTTCATGAAAGTCAGAAGCCAAAATGGGTTTTATTCTCTCAAAAATGTTCTCTTTAGTAACAAACTGCAGTTAATTGGTAAATGTTTTTGGCTGTTCGGGAGCTAGCTTTGCATAAAGTGACTTCAATCAATAAAGTGTATGGTCAGATTTACTTAGGGCTCTATTGTTCGACTGTACCACAAGTTACACTTGTGATACCTCCGTTTCCACTTGTGCCTTGCATTTGTTGCACAGCTCTGGGAAGTACGTGGTTTTATAACATAATGCTTGTGGAGTGACTGGAACAAGTTTGTAAAACCCAAGTTGGTAACAGTGTTACTTGGTACCATGTCTTTCGTTAGGTGAAATGTTATTGCAAAATGTTATTCTTTCTGCCATTTGGAAACCTTCTTTTATGGTGTAACACTGGTAAACGCATCCAATATAGTTTTTCAGTTTGGACAACAGCTGCACGCCACTCCCAACAAAGTACCTGTTTTTGGTCAACATCATACTTTATGTAGCTAAAATATTTCCGAATGGGGGAAGAAGGGAAGTTAAGTGGTGCCTGGGGCAAAAGAGGGGAGGGGGACAAGGTCAGGAACGAGTTCAGCTTCCTGACAGCCTGGTGGATGAAGCTGTCCTTCAGTCTGCTGGTCCTGGCCTGGATACTCCACAGTCTCCTCCCTGATGGCAGCAGACTGAAGCTGTGTGACAGGTGTGTGGGATCACCTGTGATGCAGAGGGCTTTGCGAGTGAGACAGGTTCCATAGATGTCCTGGAGGGAGGGGAGAGAGACACCACTGATCTTCTCAGCTGCAGAGTCTTTCAGCAGGCCGCGTTACAGGCCCCATACCATGTTACAGTGATGCAGCTCTGTAGAAGGTGTACATTAGGGGGAGGGGGGGGGGGGGGGCTCTGGCTCTTTTCAGTTTGTGGAGGAAGTAAGAGACGGTGTTGTGATTTCTTGGCCAGTGCTGCTGTTTTCAGTCCAGAAGAAGTCCTCTGTGATGTGCACACCCAAGAACTTGGTTGGTGCTGCTCACTCTCGCCACAGTCGCACCGTTGATGGTCAGAGGAACGTGCTGAGTGTGTGCTCTCCTGATGTCAACAACAATTTCCTTCGTCTTCTCCAAGTTCAGACAAAGTTCACAAGCTAGGACCACGCCACAAACAAACTAAGAAGCTGGGGAAGAGTAGAAAGAGGATGAATGGGTCGAGGGAGTGGGATGATGGTCAGGTTGATCAGGGCATCTTGAATTGAGGGCTCAGAGAGACTCAGGGTGGGGGTACCGTCTCTAGAATATATTTAGGCTAGACAATGAGGACCCCCAAAGTTGGGAAGAGCTGACTCAAGTGTGCGCTCGGAATGCCCGATCATACAGAGAGAAGGCAGAGGCTGATTAGTTCAGGCGTTAAATGGTTAATGCAGGTTCTTGTTTTCGTAAGCCTTTAGAAGTATGAATGTGTGAGGATGAGAGAAGCTGGGCAATCGCAGCCAGTGGTTATTCAAAGGAATAGATGATCCCTCAAATAGGTTTAAATGCATGTGGGGATCTGAAGAAGGAATGACTGTATGATATTAAGTTGTAGATGGACGGTGGGTCGGTTGATGGGAACGGAAGCATTGAGACAATTCCAGGCAGAGTGGTATCCTGGAGATCATGCTTGGATTAAGGCAATTAATAATGGCTTCTTGGAAAGGCTATTTGGTTTTTGGTCTGTGGTATGACCGGCGAGAGACGCATTTATTCCGGAGCCAACTCTTGACTGTGGATTGTAGGAACTGAATTCTGGAGGCTGTTCAGAATCAACCCAGCAGCCACCATGTTAATTGCCGAAGTCTATTGGTGTTGCATCCATATACAGTTAGATGCAGCCAGATGAGAGATGTAGATTAGCGTGGATATCCTCATTATGGAGGTGCAGATGAAGGTGCGACTATCTGAAGTCTTCGAGGAGGTGAAGAACGTAAGCAGACTGTGGTTGCTAGTAAGAATCCTTTGTAGCTTCGGGAAAGAGGCCAACATTCTAGGGCTGCTTCTGCAAACAATTGAGGATCACAATGAATTAACAGCACCATCCCAGAAGCCTCACTGGATTCATGATGGATAGGCAAGACTTGGCATTTAGTGGTATCAGCTTTGGTCGGCCAGCTCCATGGCTTACTAAGTGAATGAGTATTCTGTGGTTGTGGTATGGTTAATGGTTGGAATGAGAGTGACATTGAAAGAAGATAAGTTGATTTAATACAGTCTCTTCTGCTTGTGACCTGGCGACCATGTCAGGTTCTTGATAGGCGTGCGGAGGTGCTTTGCAAGTCAGTCTGCTGGTGTTGTAGGGTTACAAGAGCAGGAGTTTCTCGTGTGGCTCCGTCACGGTATGTGCAGGTGTGAATGCGCCTGTAGACGAGAGGCAGCCTTGACAGTGGCTGAAGTAAGGGTGGAAGAAAAGATGATGGGATGAAAGGATGTCTTTGAGTGGGGGGGGGGGGTTGAGGATGAGAGGATATAGGAGGGCGGAGGAGGTAGGAGAAGGTAGGGAGAGAGGAAGGATGGAAGAAGGGATGTTGGGATGAGAGGATATAGGAGGGGGGAGGAGGTAAGGAAGGTAGGGAGAGAGGAAGGGTGGAAGAAGGGATGTTGAGATGAGAGGATATAGGAGGGGGTAAGAGGTAGGGAAGGTAGGGAGAGAGGAAGGGTGGAAGGGATGTTGTGATGAGAGGATATGGGGGGGCAGGGAAGGTGGGGAGAGAGGAAGGGTGGAAGAAGGGATGTTGGGATGAAAGGATGTTTGTGAGTGGGGTGTGTTGCAAGATGCAGGGAGAGAACGGAAAGAGGTTTGGAAATAGAATTGAAGGTTGAAGAAGACCGGCTGGTCTGTGTGAGCAAGAACTATAGAACATGCAATTCTCAATAGGTGACTTAATCGCAGAAAGCCCCACCTTTTGAATGAAAGAGCCGGACAGTAAGTCGTGTCACTGCAGCTGCCGTTAGAAGCTCGTCCACTTGAGGTGCTGCTGTGGTGGTGCTGTTGTTAACTGTATGACCGTTCGCCTGAGGCTCTGCTATGGTGGTGCTGCTGTAGCTGAATGATCGTTTCACCTAAGGCGATCCTGGCGGTGCTGTTGTAGCTGTATGGACGTTTCGCCTGAAGCGCCTGAGGGGCTGCTGTTGTAGCTGTATTATCGTTTCGCCTGAGGCGCTGGTGGCAGTGCTGTTGTAGCTGAATGATCGTTTCACCTGAGGCGCTGCTGATGGTGCTGTTGTTAACTGCAGGCTCGACCGCTGGGAACTGTAGAGGTGGTGCTGTTGTTAGCTGTGTGGTCATCCACCTGAGGTACCGCCGTGGTGATGGTGGTGATAGCTGCAGATTTAATAATGCTATTTGAGCAGAAGTAACAACATTATGACACGGTGGATGTCAGATTTGTCAGAGATAATTAGAAACACAGGGCCATATTCCTGTAAACGGCTGAAGTTAGGGTGGAAAAAAGGATGTTGGGATGAAAGGATGTTTGTGAGTGGGGTGTGTTGCAAGATGCAGTGAGAGAGGGAGGTTGGGAGGTAGAGAATGAAAAGAAGATTTAAATAGAATTGGAGGTTGAAGGCAGACCGGATGGTCCACACGAGCGAAGACTAAAGAATACAGAAGACGTGTCACTCCTTTAGTTTTGGATGGCGTGAGGGACGGTGATTGGGAATCTGGAATTTAGAAGTAGCTGTAGAGAATTATTAGAAAACATGGAGCCGTAGTGCTGATTGTTTTCTATTTACTTATTAAGCCATACCAGCATATGAGGCTATATGTCATGGCAAAAGTCAGTTAATACATAAAATCAATCCGTGCACAAGTCTTTAATACATACGAGTCAAGGGGGATAATCTTCCAATGTTCAATTTGACCAGCCTGCGTGTCTTTGGGCTGTGAGCTGTATTGCTGTAATCACCTGAAAAGAAGGGTATAGGAATGGATGTTGGGATGAAAGGATGTTTGTGAGAGGAGTTATGAACGAAATGTGAGCATAGAGAAGAGAGATCAGGTTGAATGAGTGCAGGTGGAATTACGTCTTGCCTGCCACTAGGGGGCGCTGTGGTTTGATGCTTTGGAGGAGAATTCCCGTGACGTCACGTGTGACGGAGAGTGGAGTTGCCGGAAGTGCTGAGGGCTCAAAGTTTGTCATGACAGAAGTTTTATTGAAACTAAATACAGATGAAATAACTGTTTGTTATCTGCACCTTTTAATTGGATACCTTGGGATTAAGAGCGTGTGGAAGGCAATCCATGGTTCAGTCGTCCTGGGCTCTGGTTTCTAGGAGAGCGCTGAGGAAGCGTGAGAGAGTGGCCGCGACGGCAGCGAGAATTCAGTTTCTGCGTCCACCACGTGAGTGATGATGGCAAACTCGGCCCGCGGATCTCACTGAAGGAGAGCAAGGAGGCCGGGATCCGCCTGAGATGAGCCTGTGAGTGGGCGCTCGTGGCCCAGAATGTGCACAATCGAACGCGACCGCTCTGAAAGAGACTGTGATCAGAATGATGAGAGGTGATCGTCAAGTGTTGTCAGTGACATTGAATCAAACAGCGCGCCATTCAGACCAGGCAAGTACACCTGTCCTTCGAGAGAACGAGACTAGCAGTGCGGTGTGATGTGGCCCGGTATATATATGGAGGTTCTTAGAAGTTAGGTGATTGTTTGGGCATGCCCCTGCCCCGAACTTTAGTTAATACCAATTAACTCCATATTGTTGTCACTGCACCATCCGGCCAGGCAGCTCACCTCACTCCTGTAGTTTGTCTCATCTTTTTTGCTAATGAGGCCCACCACAGTTGTGTCATCTGCAAACTTAATGAAGAGGTTCGAGTTGGGTGACAGTGTGCAGTCATGGGTCAGCAGAGTGAAGAGGAGGGGGCTCAGCACATATCCTTTGGGGGGCCCCAGTGTTCAGTTTGATGGTGCTGGATGTGTTGCTGCCGACCCCTACTGCCTGAGGTCTACCAGTCAGAAAGTCCAACAGTGATACGTCCCTCCACTACCTGTGGTGGCTCTGTTTCCTCTATTAATGTCTGGCTGCTTTGCAGTATGTTTTCATGTGTTATTGTGTGCAGGTGTTAAAATCGGAGGCACTCCATGGAGAGAAGTAGACTTGAGTTTTGGCATCCATGCTTGTTGTTGATCTTCCTGCATTAGTTTTTGTCCCATTGTAGATAATCTTCCTCTTATTTCTTATCTGTTTTGTTTGTAATTTATTCCTTGATTAATAAATCCCCTAGATAAACGAGTCCAACTGACTTTGTGGTCATCTTAGGTTGTGACCAGTGTGCCTGATCATAACATTTGGGGGCTCGTCCATTTTGAATCTGGTAGGAAGTCATATTTTTGTGAGCGACTTGTTGGTAAGAACCATAATTTTTGTGGTAGACTGTGCAATCGGTCTGCTACGTCCTCACGAGTTTAACGTTTAATGTACTCCGGGTAGGGGATCCACTGAAGACTAGTGAGGCTAAGTTAGGTTTTCTTTGGGATAGGTAAGTAGGGGTTGGGGTGTAGTAGTGAATCTCCCAGTCTTCTGGTACTCACTTATTTTGTCTGTCGTTATAGTGATTTAATAGTGCACTGCATGAAGTAGTATTTAAGCAGTTGGAGGATGAGTTAAACTTGTTAGTTTGAGTGATTTTGGGGGTTTTAGCCCATTCATGAGTCTAACTTTTTCCTCAACTTGTCAGTATTATGGTGTGGTTGTGGTTGTGCATTTTTAGAAAGTTGCATCAACTTTAAATTGGCCGAAAGAAGTATGAACTTTGTTAATTCAGTTAGTTTTAACTGGTAGGGCAGAAGAAGTGTATTGTTCACTTTCACTTGAGCAAAGTAAAGATGTGGTTAAGGCTGCTATTCTTTGTATTTACCTACTTGTCCCAGAAGCTTATCGACAGCGCTTTCACCAATGTGAGAAAACCAAGAATCAGACTTATATTGAGTTTGCGTTGCGGTTGGTGTCCCTGAATCTCTGACCATTCCTGGCGTCTTTTATTTTGGGCAATGCTTTGGCAGGTGGTAATGTGTGTTACAGAGTGAGTTCAGAAGTTCTCCCTCAAGTTGTTACTGTACCTAGCAAAACAGCAGACCATGAGTGTGTAGAGAAAAATCCAGATGTTTTTCCTGCATTCGTGATTAGGCTATGTCAAGGAAAGGAGGGCGCTCTATTTCTCCTGTTGAATATGAACTGTCCGATTCTTTATTTGTGAATCTTGAGTCTGAGACATTTTCCGAGTCATCGGCCAGTGATCTTTCTGGGCCTGAAAAGAAAATAAATAAAATGATGACGGAGTCTGCATGCTTGTCATGCACAAAATTGATTGCTGCTGAAAAAGCAGATGTGTCATTAGTCTCTTTATTCCGCTCTGCCTTACCTTATATTAACATTGATAATGTTTGTTTTTTTTCAGGACTTTGTTTTAATGAGGTAATGGAGGCCTTACAATGTTCCAGACCATGGTAACTATGTTAATTAGATTGATGCTGGCGCACCCCTATCCAGAAAGCACGACCAGTTGTATTAATAATGTTATCCTGAGTGTGAAGTGTTACCTTTTAATTAAGGTGAAAAATAAAAGTTTTGTGTTTAATGTATTTGTGTTGATGTTGAAATGGAAACTCCGAAACTGAGGTATTGAAATTGGCACCGGATTGAAAGATATTTAACAATTCCCAGCCCTACAGGTGTGATCGTTAACGAGTGGGCGGAGAGACACCCTTTAAAATCGGAGGCACTCCATGGAGAGGAAACTTGAGTCCTGGCATCCACGCTTGTTGTTGATCTTCCTGCAATTCGTTTTGTCCCATTGTTTATAATCTTCCTCTTATTTTTGTCTGTTTTGTTTGTAATTCACTCAATTGATTAATAAAGCCCCTAGATAAACGAGTCTAACTGACTTTGCGGTCATCTTATGTTGTGATCAGTGTACCTGATCATAACACAGTTGCAAAGCAAAGTGTTGAGTCCCAACTGGATCAGTTTGTAAATGAGCTGTTGAGGTATGATTGTCTTGAATGCTGAACTGAAGTATATGAACAGCACTCTGACAAGTCTTTTTTGTTTAGATGTGTGAGAGCTGAGTGGAGGGCAGTTGTGATGGCATCATCTGTCAGCCTTGTAAGTTCCTCTCTGGTAGGGGTGGGAATCTTCAGGCACTTCACGATCTGATCCGATTAAGGGAGTCAAGTCACGTTTATTTATATAGCGCTTTAAACAAAATACATTGCGTCAAAGCAACTGAACAACATTCATTAGGAAAACATTGTGTCAATAATGCAAAATGATAGTTAAAGGCAGTTCATCATTGAATTCAGTGATGTCATCTCTGTTCAGATTAAATAGTGTCTGTGCATTTATTTGCAATCAAGTCAATGATATCGCTGTAGATGAAGTGACCCCAACTAAGCAAGCCAGAGGCGACAGCGGCAAGGAACCGAAACTCTATCGGTGACAGAATGGAGAAAAAAACCTTGGGAGAAACCAGGCTCAGTTGGGGTCAGTTCTCCTCTGACCAGACGAAACCAGTAGTTCAATTCCAGACTGCAGCAAAGTCAGATTGTGCAGAAGAATCATCTGTTTCCTGTGGTCTTGTCCTGGTGCTCCCTGAGACAAGGTCTTTACAGGGGATCTGTATCTGGGGCTCTAGTTGTCCTGGTCTCCGCTGTCTTTCAGGGATGTAGAGGTCCTTTCTAGGTGCTGATTCACCATCTGGTCTGGATACGTACTGGATCCGGGTAACTGCAGTGACCCACTGATCTGATACAGATCTGTTACGGTGGCCTCGGAATAAGAGAGAAACAGACAAATATTAGCGTAGATGCCATTCTTCTAATGATGTAGCAAAGCATCGAACCCCCAACTGCTCCCCGGGCGCCGCAGCATAAATGGCTGCCCACTGCTCCGGGTGTGTGCTCACAGTGTGTGTGTGTGTTCACTGCTCTGTGTGTGTGCACTTCGGATGGGTTAAATGCAGACCACAAATTCTGAGTATGGGTCACCATACTTGGCTGAATGTCACTTCACTTTCACTTTCATAAAGTCATTACTGTTGTGGTGATGGAAAATGTCAACACTTGTTGAGGCTTTATTTTTCGTTAATTTAGCCACTGTATTGAATAAATACCTGGGGTTATGTTTGTTTTCTTATAAAACAGAAGAAAAGTAATCGGATCTAGCAGTTTTTAATGCTTTTCTGTAGGATAGGTCATGATCAGATTCCAAAAGGATTCTTGATCTACATCTTTCCCCCAATTAATTATTCTGCTCTGCAAATCCATCTTTAGAACTTAAAGAAAATTGCAATTACATGCTTTTTGTTTATAGTTGGAATGTCTGTATGTCAATACTGCCATCTTAAAAATAAGGGTGTTAATCTTCACTGGTTTTACAATTCAATTCAATTATGATTATCATTATTGTCATTCTCAGTTGTCAATATTACTGCACATGGCTACGATGAGTTCATAGATGGTGTCAGCTTTAACAGGCTGCCTTTACACTAATGCACAGATTTATTTTGATATCAGATGTTTTTTCCTGCTCTGAAAATATAACTGACTGTGTGTACATACATTTTGTATAAAAGTATTCGAAAATTCAAGTGCATTTAACCACAGACTCAATTGAGCTTCAGGACAACAAACACAAAGCTCAAGTGAAAGTCTGTCAGTGGCCGAGTTTCATGCATCTAATAGTACTGCATTCCAAACAGCATAAATTAAACCATATCTAAATTAAAACAAAGCAGGTGGAAGCACAGGCTGTCCAGCAATGTGCACGTGTCTCACAGCGCAAATTCTGTGCAATGAATGAAAAATAAACAAGCTCAGAATCGATTGTGAAATGTTCTGAATCAAATCAGAATCTTTGAAGAGAGAATCACGATCCATTGGATAAACAATTTTTTTCTCCCATCCCTACTCTCTGGGTGGTTTACACGTTTTTTCAATTCAATTCAATTTCATTTGTATAGCGCTTTTTACAATACAAATCTTTACAAAGCAACTTTACAGAAAATTAAGTTTCTACAATATTTAGTAGTAGCTTATAAGTGGTGACTGTTAGTTTGGGCAGGTATGACAGGATTTTTCAGAAAAAATTAATACAAGACGTAGTCAGCCAGACGATGAACACTAGTAACAGCAATTATTATATGATGCAGTCACACTTGTAGTAATATTTGTTAGTTCTGTTGTTGATTCAGGGTCAGCATCATCTGGGGTCTACTGAGGGTCAGCATCATCTCTTCTCAGGTGTTCTGGAACCAGACTGGAGCTTGTGTAAATCCTAGTTACCACGGGATGTAAATCCCATGGCAAAACAGAGAACAAATAGAGACATCATTAGCATAGCTGCTGATCCAACAAAGTAACATTAATTAGTTTAACCCAAGATGAAGAATAAGAATGTGCATTTGATCAGATACAAGTGCAGTCATAATTTAAGAGATACATTATTCGAATGCTTGGGGAAATAGATACCTTTTTAATCTAGATTTTAAAAGAGAGAGTTTGTCTGATCCCTGAACATTATCAGGAAGGCTATTCCAGAGTTTGGGAACCAAATGTGAAAAAGCTCTACCTCCTTTAGTGGACTTTGCTATCCTAGGAACTACCAAAAGTCCAGCGTTTGTTACCTTAGGGAGCGTGATGGGTTGTAGTGTGGTATAAGGCTAGTAAAGTAGGCAGGGGCTAAACCATTTAGGACCTTAGAGGTAAGTAATGATAATTTGTAACTGATACTGAACTTAACAGTTAGCCATTGCAGAGACTGTAAAATTGGGGTAATATGATCATATTTTCTTGACCTGGTAGCTGCTGCATTTTGGACCACCTGTAGCTTGTTTATTGAAGAAGCAGGATAACCACCTAGAAGTGCATTACAATAGTCCAGTCTAGAGGTCATGAATGCATGAACCAGCTTTTCTGCATCAGAAACAGATAACATGTTTCGTAGCTTGGCAATGTTTCTAAGATGGAAGAATGCAGTTTTTGTAACATGGGAAATATGATTTTCAAAAGACAAATTGCTGTCTAATATAACACCCAGATTTTTGACTGTAGAGGAAGTAACAGTAACAGTACATCAGTCTAGTTGCAAATTGTAATCTTATCCAAATTTAATGAGATAAAATTATTGGTCATTCAATATTTTAAATTTTTTTACACACTCTGTTAGCTTAGATAATTGAGAAGTTTAATCTGGTCTCGTTGAGATATATAGCTGAATATCATCAGCATGACAGTGGAAACTAATCCAATATTTTCTAATAATATTACCAAGGGGCAACAGGTATATTGAAAATAGAAGGGGACCTAGGACGGATCCTTGTGGCACTCCATATTTTACTGGTGATAAATGAGATGACTCCCCATTTAAATAAATAAAATGGTAGCGATCGGACAGGTAGGATCTAAACCATCTTAGAGCCTGCCCTTGAATACCTGTATAGTTTTGTAATCGATCTATGAGTATATCATTTTTATATCTTTAATATATCCATCTTTATTTGACCCTCTAACTTTAACACTCACTATTCTAATTCTATTCTTTAAAAAATCTAACTACCTTTCTAATCTTTTTGTATTCTATTTTCTTTTCATTCATTATGCAATTGTATATGTATGTGTGTGTGTATGTGTAAAGACCTCTAACTAGCTTGCTCTATTCTTTTATTTTTATTTTTTAATTCTATCTGTTTTCTTTTTATTTATTATATTATTTAATGTATTATTTAATATCCCATGCTACGTGTACTGTGTTAACCTAACTGAGACTTGTTATAGCACTTATATATCATTGCTCTTTTTGTTGTTTTTGATTGCTTCCACTGTCTTCATCTGTAAGTCGCTTTAGATAAAAGCGTCTGCTAAATGAATAAATGTAAATGTAAATATCATGATCTATGGTGTCGAACGCAGCACTAAGATTAAGTAAAACTAGTAGATGCAATAGTGAGATGCAACCTTGATCTGACGCAAGGAGCAGGTCATTTGTAATTTTAACAAGTGCAGTTTCTGTGCTATGGTGGGGCCTAAAACCTGACTGAAATTCTTCATACAGATAATTTTTATGCAGGAAGGTGCTCAATTGAGCAGACACAACTTTTTCTAAAATTTTAGACATAAATGGAAGATTTGAAATAGGCCTATAATTTGCCAGTACACTAGGATCTAGTTTTGGTTTCTTAATAAGAGGCTTGATAACCGCCAGCTTGAATGGTTTTGGGACGTGACCTAAAGATAACGACGAGTTAATGATATTGAGAAGCGGTTCTTCGGCTACAGGTAACAGCTCTTTCAGTAATTTAGTGGGTACAGGATCTAATAAACATGTTGTTGGTTTAGATAGAGGCTGCGTCCGAAATCGCATACTTAACGAGTAGGTACTAAATTTCAATAAGTACTTACTTAACGAGCGCTAAAGGAGTACGTACTCTTCAGCCAAATCTCGTTGAGTATGAATGAATTCCGCCATGTTTACGTTATCATGTGACCTATGACGTTTATAGCAAGCGCAACAACTTCAAATATATGACTGACTGCTACAGGTTTAATATCTACTACCTAAATATTTTGATGTTGATGCAATTTGCTCCTTTTGTGGTCGGTCTTGTTGAATACACAAATGCCCTTTTATTGTTATTGTAGTTTAACCAATATATTTGTGTTGTTTTTATGTTTTAACTCTATTGAAATGACCCACAGTTTAATCATTGAAGATGAAACCCTTCATAGCATCAGTAACTCCACCACCCCACCTCGTACGGTTTTCCTCAGCTTTTGCAGTATTTGTAATATCTGCACAAATAAGACGTTGATCAGAAGATCTCGGCTTTGGAGAAGAATGTTGATTTTACACTTGAAAAATTTAAGTATTACTACTCAGAAATTAAGATTACCTCAGAAAGCATTTCTAGCCCACCACAACACTTATCAACAATAATAATGATAAATGGTGACTAATAATTATATATATTTTTTGTAAAATAAATTGTAATCCGTTTTTTTTTCTCATATCTATGCATAACTTCACACTAGACAAATGCAGCTAAGATGAATACATTGAAATATTCAGTCCAGTAATGAATTAATGCATGTGTTAATGAAACAATTAGGCTATATTTTATTTACTGACAACAACAGGAGACATGAATAAACAAGTAAAATAATAAATAAAAGTAACCGTCACAATAAATAAGATACAAGTCAACAACACATGAAACAGAACTTTATTCAGAAATTGTTTTGTATTTGAATGTTTACAGACGGTGAACCCACATCCGTCCTCACTGCTGCAGTCAGACTGAATCTGATCATGATGAGAGAGAGACATCGAGTCCTTGTCTGAGTGCACAGAAAGGATGAGGAAGACCATGATGAAGACCCTGAACCACACAACCCTGAACAAGAGCAGGAGAACATGTGCAGGATGATCTGAATCTGATCATGATGAGAGAGGGACATCGAGTCCTTGTCTGAGTGCACAGAGAGGATGAGGAACACCATGATGAAGACCCTGAACAAGAGCAGGAGAACATGTGCGGGACGATCTGACTTCTGCTGTGTCTGCTCTCCATGAGCTCCACGACCTGGAAAACACTTACACAGAGTAAAACACTTTGTCATGTTGTCAGCATTCTATTTATTACTGAATTAAATGTTATATTTTTACAGTTGCATGTTAATTTGATAAAGCTTCATTATTTCTGATTTAATTAACTGAACTGATGAGCAGAAGGTTTCTGGATCAATCTCCACCGGTGTGTCTTCACTCCAGGTGACTCCAGAAGGATTGAGATCCTGTAATAACAGCACTGTAAGTCACTTCAGATAAAAGTGTCTGGCAAATTAATACATGTAAATGTGAATTTTGTGAATACTTTTTTTGTGTCTTGGGCAGAAAAATGCTTAATAAAGCTGCTTATTTCTTAAAGCTCCTTTCCTTCAATGTTCTACTATAATATTAATGCATGCATACATTTAGTACAGTTTCTATTTGAGGTTTTAAAGGGTCAGGTCATCTAAACATATAAATTCAGTCATTAATGACTTGCCTCCATTCTGTTCAATCCTTTGCCTGAACATAAAAGGTGAAGTTGGTCAGGTTTCTCCTGCTGGTTTGTGTCCATACAGTATCGGTCAATGCAGCCGGACTTTCACATTCTTTGTGACATTATTTGATGATACTTTAGAAACTTCTGAAACTCAGGCTTTATTGACTGATGTTGTATGAACAGAAACCAGCAGAACAAACTTGACCAATCTCACATCCTCAGTGTCTTTAGGGTCTTTCTCTAGATGTTCTCGCTGGCTCTGGGGTCACTGAAGATGAAGAGATCACAGCAGCATCTGGTCCTGAAGAGAAAACAAGAGGAGATGCAGTGATGGAGCATTTCACCCATGACACTCCATCATCTCCATCCTCAGTGCACACGGCAGTCTGCAGACATTTCAGATCCTGCAAAGATGCACAAACACAAAACAAAAGCAGTCATTTTAACAGCACAGTGTCATTTAATTTCTGTATTAGAAGTAACAGAATGATCTTACTTTAGATTTTGGTTTCAGGTTTTTTCCACAGATGCTGCTGTCACCTGCTCCACCACAAAAGATCTGCATCAAATGTACAGCAAACAAGAATCAGAAAAGGGCTGTAATAACTGTTTATTAATAAACTACAACTTAAAATTTAAAATATGTTTTGATGACTGTAGTGTCCTCACTTTGAGAGTCTTTGATGGCATCATTCTTCTTCAGTCTCTCTTCAGCAGATAAACACACGTGTGTCTCATCTGTCCCTGTAACATACAGACAAGAGTCAGTCTCCTCTGATTTATCTGTGATATACTGCCTTTACATGTTGAGATAGATGCTGATGTGCTCACTCACTTTATCCAACACAAGAGCTCCACAATTTATCAACAACACTGATGGTCAAATGAAATAGATAACTTATGTTTACTTGATGTATATATTTTATTTACATTACTTACATTCATCTAAAGCAATGTAGATGTATTATGTTGATTCTACATAATAACACACACACATCTCTCACTCAAATGTCTGTTCATGTGATTTGCTTTTGCAGTTCTCTTAGAACATTTCTCTGTCTCATATTAAACAGACAATTAATCATCTTTAAAATGTATATGGTTCATGCAAATCCACTTTGGAGACGTACATGTGCTTACTGGAGATCCGCTGTTCGCTTTACATAATAAAACATGTTTTGATGTTGTTTTTCATCACAAATATACTATGATGTTACTGGCTAGCGTCTTTACACCTTAACAAATGAACAGTTTACTCTACAGTAGCTCAACAAATACGATTTTATCACATGGGGACCGTGTTTTGTTTTATAATACTCACCTTTGTAAACACCCTCTACGCTGCTCTCCTTCACGTTCGATGACGATTCATCCCTTTCGCGTGGCATTCTGGGATTGAAAAGTATCCCTCGATGAACCCTTCATAATCTTGGCTGAAGCAGTAGGACATCCGGGGATTACTCGCCTACTGTTTTATGGTTCAAGGTTTCGAACGCACTTCTTTCTTCACATACTTGTTTTCCCTACTATATAGTAGGTGAGTAGGCATATTAGAATGCAAATTAAGTATACGTACAACTCAATCTCACGAGAGTTATTGCAATTCTCGCCTACTCTTTTATGAACGCAAAAGATTCAAACATACTAATTTGTCACATACTGCTTTTTCCATACTATATAGTAGAGAAGTATTCGATTTCGGACACAGCCACAGTGATAAGTTTATTTAGCTCTTCCTGTCCTATGGTTGTAAAGCACTGCAGTTTATCTTTGGGTGCGATGGACGAAACTGAAGTGTTAGACGCTGTAGAATCTACATTCGCTATTGTATTTCTAATGTTATCTATTTTATCAGTGAAGAAATTCATAAAGTCATTACTATTTAACGTTGGTGGAATATTTGAATCAGGTGGCGTCTGGTAATTTGTTAACTTAGCCACTGTGCTAAATAAAAATCTTGGATTGTTTTGGTTATTTTCTATGAGTTTGTGTATATGCTCTGCCCTAGCAGTTTTTAGAGCCTGTCTATAGCTGGACATACTGTTTTTCCATGCAATCCTAAAAACTTCTTAGTTAGTTTTTCTCCATTTGCGTTCAAGACTACGAGTTTCTTTCTTGAGAGAGTGAGTATTAACCCCTTACTAGTAACCCCCCTTTTTTGGCATGGAGACCGAAATTACATACCCAAAATAAAAAGGTTTCTGCTCATGATTCTTTCTGACTAGATACATAATCAACCTTTGTTCACAAAGCTGACACTTTAAAGTTTACTGTTCAGGAATCAGAATCACTCAGACTGTTATGATAATAGAGATATATAAGCTCAAACATAAAAACAAAAATAAAAATATTAAAAACATATGTTTTAAATGTATTTAAAAAAAATGTTGATGTAGGAAATGAGTTTGAAAACACAGTGTAGCTAAGGCCACAAGTCTTCCAAGACTTCATAAAAAATTTCATAATCGAATCTGTAAAACTGTGAATTTTATGAAATATTTTCTAAGGCCATGTCATGTGTGTTTTTAGAGAAGGCTAATCAGATTGATTTATGGCCCTTGTCATCTCTGTAAGATCTCACATGTAAACTCTCCTGTGCTCTTTGTGTATGTTTCACTGTTGAAAACTGCCCGAATCATGATTGTATTGTTCTCACCAAACGGTTCTTTCACACCTCCGCCAAGTATGACACATTATCCGCATTATTCTTTTATCATTATTCTTTTGTTTTTATTCCATCTTTATTAGCCTTTATTGTGGTTTTTCAGGCTTTACAAAGCAACAAAGCAGCGATCTCACCTCAGTCTCTCTTTGCATTTAGCCCTTATTTATCAAAAGTCTTACTATAAAAATACAACAAAACATTTTCTTACGACCTTACGTGAATTATTGAGACAAAAATGCATTATGAAGAAGAAAAGCACCTGCTATTAGTAGCATTGGTGCTAACGTTAGCATCAAGCTACATCTGACAATTTATGAAATTATTAGTACACTTTTACTAAAAACTCACTTTAAACCCTGATCGAGTGTTTATAATAACTTCCTTTAGCGATCAGGGGTGGGATTTGGTCGTTTACTGTTGTAAAAATATGTTATTTGTAGCCTTTTTCATCGCTGCACAAGTTAGCATTTCCGATGTACTTTTTCGATTTTTTTTATAAAAACGCCCCAGATCTCAAGAAATTATCATACCAAGCTTTACTATCGTAATCGCGGGTTTATTATTCGGATATTTCGTGTGTACAGAGGTGTTTCAGTGTTGTTTTGGCCAGATAACTACCAGGAAGTGTGCAGGAAGCATGTGACACGATGGGGCGGTGTCCATATATGACACTGTAAGATTGACACTTGCAAGGCCCAATCAGAGTCTGAGTCACACACCGTACGAGCTGTGACTACTGCACGCACACACAGATCGCTGGGAGAGGCTGTTTATCATCTGATCGCGTAAATCCGTGGAAAATGAATAGAAATGACGATTCTGTCTGAAGAAATATGAAGTAAACATCAGTAAATATATCCATATATCTCCGCAGATATGCATCTTTGGTCTGTAAATCCTTATTGACGCTGTTCAGTGAGTCTATGTGAACACAAATAAACCGCTCTTGATGTGACTGAATACGAGTGAGTTGTGAATTTCTATTCCAAATGTGGCATAATACGGATTTATTATTTTGCACTCCTGACATAAATCACTAAATATCTGTCACTACAACAATGTTTTATCAAAATATTGGTCAAATATCGGAGTCTTTAAACTTTCCATTGATGCACAGTTTGTCCAGATGAAGTAAGACAGTGATGTTTAATGTGCTGTGAAAGTGAAACAATAATAAACAATAATAAACTGGGGCCGTCAGCGATGTTTGCACGTAAAGGGGTTAATGTTATACCATGGCACAGTATGTTTTTCTCTAACCTTTTTAAACCTCTTTTACACAAAGCCCAGAGTATTGTTTCCTCATGTTGGAAAGTTAATGAGTTGGATTATTTTGTGGAAACACTCTTTAAGTCTGCGTAGCTGAAATCCCCAGGTATGATGAGAAAATAATCAGGGTGTGCTGTCTGCTGTTCACTGATGTGCTGGTACAGTTCATTTAGTGCATCGTTTCCTGTTGCTGTTGTTGGAGCTGGGAGGGATGTATACAGCAACGAGCAGTATGGCAGTGTAGTTCCTCACTAGTTAGAGCGACTGACACATAATAATCAGTATTTAACTCTGTCCGGAACACTGTTACTGAGCCATGTTTCTGTGAACACCAAAACACAACAGTCTCTTACAGTCCTCGGAGTTAACTGTAGTAGTCACGTGTATTCCAGTTTTTTGTCCAAAGAGCATACATTAGCCAGAACAATGATGGGGATAGCTGGCTCGTGTGGGTTAGTCGTTAGCCTAGCCCGGATACCTGTAAAGTGAAAATGTGAAAGTAACGTGACATAGAGCCAAGTATGGTGACCCATAATCAGAATTCGTTCTCTGTATTTAACCCATCCAAATTACACACACACAGTGAACACACACCCGGAGCAGTGGGCATCATCTATGACTCGAACTGACAACCCCAGGGTTAGGAGTCAAACTCTCTAACCACTAGGCCATGACTTCCCCCTATATTCTGCTAGGGCTGTGAATATTTGAGAAGGCGATTCAATTCGATTCATGATTCACAGGTTTTCGATTCAAGAACGATTTTTTGCTAATTTACAATGATTCAATTCGATACTACATTTAATTAGGTATCATTTAAATTTTCTGCACAGAATAATTTTTCCAGTAGGTGGAGATAACGGCGTCACACTAGTTTGCTGTCTACACAATAATACTGTGACCTGAGTTTTTGAAAATCTTCACCCTGGCAGGAGTTTTCGAAAATGTTCGGTTTCAGTGACCTGCTGCTGAATTTGAGTGTGGACAAATGGTCGTGCATAAAAAGCTCAGGTTTTAAAAATAAATGCATTTGTGTGGACGGGGCCTAATATTATGGACATAAAGCTGCCATATATAAGACAGTGATCCTAATTGTTGTCAAACTATGTTTGTGATCATTCAAGCAACAAAATACGTATTAAAGTGTTGAAAATGTGCTTTATTTAAAAAAAAAAAGAATTCAAACAATTTTTGTTGTCTCACATTATCAAATGTGATTGAGAAAGTGGGACAGCATGCTTTGGGTAATCTGGGACAGTCTTCAAATGGGGGAAATATGCATTTAGGGACTTTACACGTCTAATGACAAGGACTGAAATATCCCATAATGAGAATAATCCAACATACCCCTACACTTCTGGCTGTTGAGTCTTGTGAGACTCTGTCTGACCCTCCTGATGTGTCCCGGGGCCACCATCTACCTCGGCACTTCATGTATCACATGTCCCTGCAGCACCCAGCACCTCATGTGCTACGCCAGCACCACAGGGATCGACGAGGAACAAAAAAAGGAGGGGGCAGAATGATGAATTCGAGAACTCAGTCTGCAGATGAGGAGGAGCTTTTTCTATTGAGTCTGGCACCACGTCTCAGAAACCTGTCACTTGAAAAAAGGAGTGAAGTTAAAATCGAGTTCCTCACTACTTCACATCGGGCTGACTTTTCCTGAGAGATAAATTCTCGATTATATATACTATAATATCTGAATCAAAACAAGAATCATGAAGTTAGCTCTTTTTTTGAATAAAACATTTATTCAAACTTTAAACCTGAAACTAAGAAACAATTATATATATATATATAAAATTATGTTTCAGATTTGATGTTTGAATAAATGTTATATTCTAAAAGAGCTGACTTTATGATTCTTGTTTTATTCAGATGTTATTTATATAAAATGTGTTCGTTACTTTCAGGTTTAATGTTTTGAATAAATGTATTTTATTCTAAAAAAGAGCTGACTTCATGATTCTTGTTTTGATTCAGATATTGCAGTTTAAAGTGAGTGAGTGGCTCTTAAAAGAGCCTTTGTTTTATGTTGATGGGGTTTAAGACGACAGGTGAGCACATCAGCAGTCTAGGTTGTGTTGCCAGGGCCCTTCACCAGCGGCAGAGGAAAACTGGCTGTTAAAGGACTCTCGTACAGCTACGGCCTCTTGGGTGGAGTTGTTGGTGCCAACCAGTGGTGGCTCCTGACAAATATCTCTTGGGGGGCAACTGTTCCAATGATGGCAAAGATAGCCGACTTTACAGCATTACATTGCATTGTTTGATTTGGTTTCCTGTTCCTAGAAGGCAACATCAGGCATGAATTGAACGTATCATCAGTAACACACAATTGTGAAGACAATATTCTACTGGTGTTGGCAAGAATGTGGCCATGATCTACTGTATTTACAGTCTCAAAGTTACAATGTGCGCATTGTGGTCCGTGCACAGCTCACCAAGGTCCATGTCATGTTGTGACGTAAATATGGCTGTCTAACCAATGAGAGCTGGTTACATTCAAGGAACAGTGATTGTGGATAAATAATGGGTGAAGAAAGAAAACAGCTACCATCCATTATTATATCCAACTGTAAAAATAGAGATTGTGATTTTCTATCACTTGGTTCCAGCGCTTGAGTATGTCTACATCATTGGTCAGTAGTGAATGCAGATAGCTCTTTAGACGGCCTCTGCTTCTGCCGTTCTCCTAAGGCTCTCCTTGAGCCTGTGTTACCTGGTGTTTCTTCCTCCTGCTGTTGAGAGGAGCTTCGGTCTCTGAAGGGAGACAGATCAAAAATGTTAGAATATGAATGAAACAGTATGTCTTTAAAAAAATCTGTCATAGTAAGTAATAGAAATAGTTTTTTGCATCTGCTCTCTGGAAATGGTGGGGGGGGGGAGATCAATATTTCTGGACGAGCTTAAATAACTTATGTAAATAAGGTGATAAAACTGCAATAATAATATATTTAAATGTATAATATTTAGAATATTATTATTAAATTTTTTACGTGTATGAATGTATGTATAAACAAAAAAAAAAATATGTAGAAATACTAAAAATAGTATTTTATGTATCATCTATACTCATATATAAGGTAATATGTCACTTCAGTGTCACATGATCTTTCACAAATCAGTATTTTTTAAACATTTATGATTATCACTGTTGAAAACCGTTATTTACTTCAGGCTTCTAGCTTTTTTTATTTCAGGATTCTTTTATGAATGGAAAGTAAAAAAAAACAGCATTTATCTGAAATAGGATCTTTGTAACATTATAAATGAATTATAGACTTGTGATCAATTTAATTCATCCTTGAATAAAAGTGCTGATTTATTTCATTTCTTTCCCCCCAAAAAAGAAAATAAAAATTCTTACTGCCCAAAAACCTTTGAGCGGTCGAGTTTAATGTTACAAAAGCTTTCTATTTCAGATAAATGCTGTTCTTTTGAACTTTCTATTCAGCAAAGAATCCTGAAATAAAAGTGTCAATAACGGTTTTCAACAGTGATAATAATCATAAATGTTTGAACCATCAGTTTTGTGTATTAATATACCACTAAAATATATATGCAATCAATATAACTTACCTAAGGGGAAAAGCCCCATCACCCGCAAAGACATGAGGCATGGGCCCCAGGTGATCAGCGCCTGGGAGAGGAGCATCTTCTGGGAGATGGAGCTACTCGGGATCTAAAATTAATGACATTGTAATGTTCATTCAAATATATCAGTACAATTTAAAACAGCAAAAACCTTTAACCACCTTCAATTAAGAAACTGGTGTAATTAATAATTTTTTGTTTTAATATAAATCTCCCAGACGTTCTGTTGAAGCAACTGTCTCTCTGTAGCTCGTGTGGATCCTTGAGATTCTAGGTGCAACTCTGCCCAGCAAACAGCCGAACTGCTCCCTACTGAGGCGAAAGTACACCTGGAACCGGTCACTGTGGAAACGGAGCTCCTTTGCCAGCCTGAATTCACCAAATTGTTCTCTGGACCTGAGGGTTTCATGCACCCACAGCCTCTTCCTTGCGTTTCTCTTAATTCTCATCAGCAGGACTAGCGCTATCGCTCGCTTCTTACAACGGGACAGATACATGTTTGCTGCTGATCGAAAGGAGGAACAACAGACTATGAAAGAGCTCCTGCTAAAAGTTTATAGTGCAGCGCAAATCGCGTTGTATCTGAAGGGCAACGCTGAACCCAGCGGCAAGCGCCGTGCATACCGCGTCCTGTGTGAAAGACCCGTCAGTGGTCAAGAGAAAGCCACCATTGACTGACATGCCAGCGCCGAAAAACATAAAGTAACCGACAAGCTGCAGATAACGGCATTTTTTCAGAAGCAACAGCACCTCAGGATGACAAAATCAACGCTGCAGAGCTTTGTAAAGTGTATTTATTTCTTTTTAGCATTCATTATTTGTTTATGTATTTCTGTTATTTCCAGAATTCCATCACAATGTCTTGAATAAATACAAATAATGTTGTTCTGTTACACATAGGTCTACATCAGATTGTCTGGCAATGAATAGTGTAGGTTTTTCAGAATCACTGTATCATGATACCGTTGATATAAAAGACAAAATTGTATTACGAGTACATTGTAGTTGCGAGTACACAGAGTCCTGTGCAGTTATTCTTGCCGCACTAAATGCCGCAAAGTGTCCTCCTTTTTGTGGTTATGGAAATGGCCACGCTAAGTATCTAGGTGAAAGCAAAATCACTTTATTTGGTCTTCTGTAAGTAGATGTATTTAGGAATCTTTAAGATTACTAACAACAGAAACAACAGATTCTGACTTTACTACGACAATCTGGTGCTCCTGATTCAGCTACTAAGTGTGTTTTTTTATTAGTTGAAGTATTTGCTATTGAGTGTTCAATTGCAGAGTTTTGTGCATTGTGTTTGTGTGTTTGTGAGAGGGTCACAGTGGAGTCAGCTGTCTTAACCGTCCGTGGCTAGTGTACTGCTTCATCATTGTGTCTGTCACGTGACTCTGTTCCTCTTTCAGACTTGAACTGATGGTAAAACTAAGGGCATTATTAACTCTCTTTATATTTATTTAGAAAGTTTGAAGCTTGCTATCATGGAAAGGGGCGTTACATTTCTGACGAGTGCTTGTGGTGTTCGGCCAATCAGAGCAGACTGAGCTTGTCTGAAGGAGGGGCTTTGTAGAGTATTTGAGAGAGGCGGGGCATAGAGGACCTTCATTAATGTACAGTTTTTGAAAAATAATAAAATCATGTCAACATATTCTCTTACACCAAATACACAAAGTAATGATCTTAAAAAAAGCATTATATGACCCTTTTAAAAAGACGATAGTGTACATTACCAGCATATGGTGTTTGTTTCAACAGGTTATATATTCAATAGATGACACAGAGGGAATGATAGTTTCACTGACAGAAATCAGCTCTGTAGATAACATTTAGACATTTTGAGACTGATCTGAAGTTCAATGCAGATTTAAAATCATGAGAAATTGTTTACTGTTTTTGAATCCAAATCTTTTGCATAGCTACAGAAAACACTGCATCTAACAATGGTTTGGGAATTTTTGTAATTAAAAATAATAAATAAAAGCATGTACATCAACTCAAATGCAGTTATCTAATAAGCATGTGCTCTGTTCTGAGTACTGAACTCCTTAAACCAGTGGTTCCCAACCTTTTTCAACTCGCGGCCCACACAACCAAACACATATGTTTGTGCGGCCCACTTCAAAAAAATTAACTGACCCCGCTATTGTTGGGTTAATAACTTAGTACTCAGAAGCTAGATTTTAAACTATATTTATTGTATAAACTAGGGCTGTGGGATATGGACAAAAAAAAAAAAAACTATCGCGATTTTTTTGATCAATTTTGCAATTGTGCTTTTAGTCATAAATGCATTCAGGATTAATTTGGAACATATTTCCAAAAGAAAACCAATCAGAGCTTTATCAAAAAGTTGTAACATCTCTAGAACAGACATAAGTCAAAATGATCACTATAGTGAAGATGTAAAAAGATGTATAGACTTGTGGCAAAAAAATAAAATAAAATAAAAATCCTGTATACAGGGACTTTTTTTTCTTTTTTGCCATGCATTGTTCATAGAGCTCATTAATTGTAGCGGTGCCTCAGGTGTTTGCAGTGTGTATACAGTATGTGTATGCGCTCAGCAGTGAGAGCGCATAAATATAACGCGAAAGCACATTAAAATAATGCACGAGTGCGAATCTCTCTGTTCGCAGCAGATTTCCTTTGCTCTGTCACAAAACCGGTCGTGCTTGCTCAGATACACGCTGCTTTGCGAGGAGAGAGTGTGCACACTTAAAACGTGTCTCCTCTCACTTAAACTGCATCCTGTTCACTAACAAATTCACTCTATGCTCATGTGTTAGACATGAATTATTTTCGCACGTTTTTATTTCTAGCCTTTTACCGCAGTGAGAACGCTCTGATCCGTTAACATTGGCTCAGAAAAAAGGCGCATCACAGACAGTGTGTGAACCTGGAGTTAGGCATATACGCACGCTCAAATCGTGATTTTAGGACGTTTTCTTTTAATCGCACAGCCCTAGAATGGACTGGAAATGAACAGAAAATAATTGGCGGCCCACCTGTTTTTCTTCAAACTGCTGTCTCTTTGTAAATGATGTGATGATGGGAGGCTCTCGTGCTGCCCCTTCCCACCACCAGAGGGAACTCTCCCCTCATCCCTGGGACTGATTGCACACACACACACACACACACACACACACACACACTTGCAGCTAATATAAACACACACACATAAGCAGCACACTCACTACAAAGTCCTGATTTGCCCCGGGTGTCACTAACTGTGCGTTTGTTTTCATTTATTCTGCCTTCTCGTTTTGACTTGGACTGTTTATCGATTGTTCTCTGCCTGCCCTGACTCAGATCGACCTGTTTCTGCGATTGTTTGCTATCTGCCCTGATCTTGTGCCTGTCCCTGGTTGTTCTCTCATCCTTGCCTTCTCCACTGTATCCACTGGTGCTTGACCCTGTCTTGTCTGACTCTCCAGATACAAGCTGCAGATGGATCCCACCTCTGCTTCACAACAGCTGGTGTGTTCATGTACTCATATACTGAGGCGGCAGAAGCTGAAACACTGCTACAGTAGCTTCAGTAGGCCTGTGTGTCGTAAATGAAACCGCGTTACAAGGGGCAGACTCGTGGAAACAAAATCTAAAACATGGATAACCTTTTTTTTTTTTTTTTGTGTAAGGACCTGACATATAAAAGGTTTAAATCTTTAGGTTTGGGACATGCAAAACCATTTAAAGTTCTCTCCTGAACTGCACCTTCCACTTTTCTTTTCAGTCTCTTTCTTCTTTTTTTGTACGGGTTGTGTTGTTGTCTGACCTAGCTTCCCCTAAACCTTGAGTGATGACTGATGATAAATGTGCTGCTGCTGCTTGACTAAGTGAATAAAGACAAAACTACAGATGAAACTGGCCTGCACTTGAAACCCTGAACAGTAGTGTTGCTTTTCTGCTCCACCTGTTAGCTTATAATAATAAAATTAAATATCTGTAGTTGTTTACTGCTGGCATATTTGTGTAATATGAAGAAATGGTCACTAAACTAATCAGTGAGCGAATCATTTTGGTGAACGAACTGAAAATCAATGAATCTCTTGAAAACTCAAACACTTAGTTAACGCTGCTGTGAGAATGAAGTTACATTGTGTTATCTCGTAAGATACATTGTTACAGTTTTCATGTCGCAAACACAACTTTTCAAAAAGCTTTTTTTGTATTATTTTTTTTTTTTGGACATGACAGAGATCTGATATTCTATTTGTTGTATTTCTGTTTTTGATAAAACTGAGGAATATTCGGTACATCCTACAGTATTATAAAATAATCTGATATTAACTTTTGCATGGATTTCATTGTAAAGTGCTTGGGCTCATGTGACCAGAAGTTTTAAGATATTTGAATATGCTTTTAAAACAATGCGGTACCATTGTAGTAGTTTTGTTCATGTATGAACGTCATGTAGGGTGACTATATTTTAGTTTTCCAAAAAGAGGACAGTGGTCGGCGGGGCGGGGGGCTGCGGTGTGATTGGTTGGTGGTTAAAGTAGTGCAATGACCAAATACCAAAACTGAAAATGACTGAAGGGTCTCCTTGACAAAACTTAACATCTAGCACAGTGTAATCATGGGCTGTATGCCAGATATTTTAATACAAGCATGTCAGTCAAATGTAATTTAAGTACATTAGAAACCTTTAACCCACAGGGGAAAAACCACCCATTAACAGTTAAAACTAGCCATAGGAAAACAATGCAGACTTGGCGACCCTGCATTCAACACAAGCTGCAGGAGTCTTGACTGATCACGGGTGAAGGAGAGAAAGATGGCTGATGGCACACAGGCCACAAAGTATTGGTCAAATAACACATTAGTGAACCAATGGGAATAATATGCAATTTTAGAGAACTTCTTGCAAAAAATCAATTCAAGCACTTTCAAGGAGCTGTGTCAATGTATGTTTATTTTCTAAAACTTTCCAGGGCCTTGAATTTATTTATTTTTTACTGATTCAAAGATTCAATGATTTCAAGGACCTGTGGGAACAGCGAGTATACGACAGAGGTGCCAGAGCTGCAGCTGATAGAATGAGAGATAGATCATATATAGCACAATACAACAATATTTCTTCAAAAGCAGATTGTGGAGACATTTTTATCGCCGGTGATCAAAAATAATTATCTATACTTGTACTTGAGTAATGAATGTGAATACTTTTGACACCAGTGACAATGTCAAGAGGCTCAAGGAGAAGTAAGTTGTTATATTAGCAATCCTCAGCAGAATCATGTCTTATTACATCTGACACTTGATATTGTCAGACAAGTTGAAGTTAACTATCTTTTGTCGAGTGTTATGGAGTAAACACTGCTTGACAGTTTTCTTTCTATCTATCCATTATTTATAAATAATCCATTAATGTTAAGATATTAAGATGTTAAGATGTTTTTTTTTTTTTTTGTCTCTGTGTACTGGAAGCTTATGTCACTAAAACAAATTCCTTGTATGTGTAAGCATACTTGGCAATAAAGCTCTTTCTGATTCTGATTCTGATAAAAAAAACAAAGGCCTCACCACAGGGACCTATTGTGCACTACCCCACCTCCTCAAAAACATATTTTTGTAAAGGCCATAATGACTATAATGTTATATTAAAATGTTCATGTTGAAAAATTTGGGATGCACTAGGCTACCCGTTTCAGCCGCATATATGCCCATTGAAAATGAACGCACTTTAGTACAATGCAAATACATTAAAGAACTAGAGATATGATGACTAGTTGCCAATAAGTATTGTTATGGTGCAAAAAGTCAAACTTCAGAGGCATGTCATCAATAACCCTTAATGAAATGTAAATGTACATCTAAGCTTAGCTGCAGGACTCTGTGAGGGCAATGGACAAGAACATTGATGCAGGCTAAGTAACAATTACTCTTGTATGGTTGTCTATTTACAGTAAACATTATAGTGCTGTCAAAATGAATGATTAATTCAAGTAATTAATCAAAAACTAAAAAAGAAAAATAACTAAATCCTGATACCTTCTTGATTGATAGCTTCCTGTATTCCTGTATATGTGTGTGTGTGTGTGTGTGTGTGGGGGGGGGTAACGAGTTACAAAGTTGGTACAGCCTACTTATCACAACATTGTCATTCGCGTCATCAATCGCAAACGGTAATTTTTTTAAACGTCTCGCTACCGAACTACCTACAGTAGCTTAATTTGTGGAGGAAGAAGAGAAAACACCCATTTAATAGCTTTTAAATAATATTTTTTGATAAACAAACCCAACACTGGCTAAGTCCTTGATGGAGTGTGATGGGATTTGTGTCTTGTGCAGGTGCGACGGATCCCGTACAAACCAGTAGGGTGTCAGAATGGTATATGTTTGTTTTTTATGATGACTTTTTTTTAATGACAGCTGCAAAATAGGCAACACTGAAGAAGACATGCAGAGAAACACAACATTGACATTAACACCAGATGCTGGACAGAGTAAACACAAGGTTTAATTAACAAACCAAACCAAAACTAATTAACAAAACAAACTAAACAAGGTTATTAACCCCTTACTAGTAACCCCCCTTTTTTGGCATGGAGACCGAAATTACATACCCAAAATAAAAAGGTTTCTGCTCATGATTCTTTCTGACTAGATACATAATCAACCTTTGTTCACAAAGCTGACACTTTAAAGTTTACTGTTCAGGAATCAGAATCACTCAGACTGTTATGATAATAGAGATATATAAGCTCAAACATAAAAACAAAAATAAAAATATTAAAAACATATGTTTTAAATGTATTTAAAAAAATGTTGATGTAGGAAATGAGTTTGAAAACACAGTGTAGCTAAGGCCACAAGTCTTCCAAGACTTCATAAAAAATTTCATAATCGAATCTGTAAAACTGTGAATTTTATGAAATATTTTCTAAGGCCATGTCATGTGTGTTTTTAGAGAAGGCTAATCAGATTGATTTATGGCCCTTGTCATCTCTGTAAGATCTCACATGTAAACTTTCCTGTGCTCTTTGTGTATGTTTCACTGTTGAAAACTGCCCGAATCATGATTGTATTGTTCTCACCAAACGGTTCTTTCACACCTCCGCCAAGTATGACACATTATCTGCATTATTCTTTTATCATTATTCTTTTGTTTTTATTCCACCTTTATTAGCCTTGATTGTGGTTTTTCAGGCTTTACAAAGCAACAAAGCAGCGATCTCACTTCAGTCTCTCTTTGCATTTAGCCCTTATTTATCAAAAGTCTTACTATAAAAATACAACAAAACATTTTCTTACGACCTTACGTGAATTATTGAGACAAAAATGCATTATGAAGAAGAAAAGCACCTGCTATTAGTAGCATTGGTGCTAACGTTAGCATCAAGCTACATCTGACAATTTATGAAATTATTAGTACACTTTTACTCAAAACTCACTTTAAACCCCGATCGAGTGTTTATAATAACTTCCTTTAGCGATCAGGGGTGGAATTTGGTCGTTTACTGTTGTAAAAATATGTTATTTGTAGCCTTTTTCATCGCTGCACAAGTTAGCATTTCCGATGTACATTTTCGATTTTTTTTATAAAAACGCCCCAGATCTCAAGAAATTCTCATACCAAGCTTTACTATCGTAATCGCGGGTTTATTGTTCGGATATTTTGTGTGTACAGAGGTGTTTCAGTGTTGTTTTGGCCAGATAACTACCAGGAAGTGTGCAGGAAGCATGTGACACGATGGGGCGGTGTCCAGATATGAAACTCTAAGATTGATGTTTGAAAGACCCAATCAGAGTCTGAGTCACACACCGCACGAGCTGTGACTACTGCACGCACACACAGATCGCTGGGAGAGGCTGTTTATCATCTGATCGCGTAAATCCGTGGAAAATGAATAGAAATGACGATTCTGTCTGAAGAAATATGAAGTAAACATCAGTAAATATATCCATATATCTCCGCAGATATGCATCTTTGGTCTGTAAATCCTTATTGACGCTGTTCAGTGAGTCTATGTGAACACAAATAAACCGCTCTTGACGTGACTGAATATGAGTCAGTTGTGAATTTCTATTCAAAATGTGGCATAATACGGATTTATTATTTTGCACTCCTGACATAAATCACTAAATATCTGTCACTGCAACAATGTTTTATCAAAATATTGGTCAAATATCGAAGCTTGAGTCTTTAAACTTTCCATTGATGCACAGTTTGTCCAGATGAAGTAAGACAGTGATGTTTAATGTGCTGTGAAAGTGAAACAATAATAAACTGGGGCCGTCAGCGATGTTTGCACGTAAAGGGGTTAATCCAACACCGGTTGAACTGAATTAATTAAATGGGGACTTGGGAAGAGGAAAACCAAATATGGGCATAAGGGAACACGAGGGAGAGCTAAGTGATGAGGAGCACAAAGATAGAAAACACACACAGTCCTTAGGCATGACAGATATGATTAGTTATGATCTTTCCAGTCTCAGCTTCACATCCAAGCAGTTGAGCGATTTATCAAGGACATTAAGTTCCTCAACAGTTGAGGACTGGGCAGGAATCTTTGAGACAGTATGCCTTTATGCACCCCCCACACTTTTCTTTAATGAGCGGATGTCTTCACGGATTTCAACAAGCATCTCCATTACTTTTCTCTGGAATTCCAATGTCCTAGTGAGGCAACCGTTGAAATTCTCCAAAGCCAAGGCGGACACAATTAATTAAGTGGTATCGACTAGGGATTTAGATTTAGATTCCTAAATAAATATTGAGTGTGCCTGACTCTGGGCCACATGCTAATACGTATTGTGTTCATTAACATTGTGTGTATGGGCAGACTAGATTAAGTTTAACCGCGAACCGCCGTTATGCACGTGCTAGGGAGTGTGTGTGTGTGTGTGTGTGTGTTAGGGGTGTTTCTGCTGGTCAAACGGGGCACATTGACAAACTTTTCCATCCTTTGCAATTTTTCAGGTCCTTAATGAAAGGTGTTTTGTGTTCCTGCCAAGGTGCTTTTCTCATAATAGGTAAGATCTGCAACATCTACTCATGTAAGTACTGTTTCTTGTGTGACCATTTCATTTCTAAATTCTTAGTAGCTTGTTTCGGTTTACCTTTATCTGTTGCTATTGATCATTTCAGTTTTTACCAGAATATATATAAATGTTTTAAATTATTTTAAGTCATATGTTATGTTACTTGTAAAATTCTTCTAAATTGTATTATTTGCGAGTCAAGTTTTTCCTTTAACTAAAATCACCATTTAGTTTTTTTGGTGGTGTGTGTGTGCTTGTTGCAGATATTGAATGTGGCAGTGAAAACACACACGGTTCAAAGACCTCAACTAGATGTCAGTTACTAAAACATTATAGGTTAAATGTCCTCAATATCCTTGCCCATACACTAGTTGTCCATGTACTTTCAAGTCATGGATTGCACTTCGATCACACCTCTGCAGAGTCCAGAACAGAGACTCATCTCCGCGTACATCATCGGCTACATTCAGATGAAAAAGAAAGGAAATTCAGGGAAAAAATACTCCAAAGACAAGTTCCAAGTAGTTGAACCAGTGGAGTATGTTTTGAATAATGACCAGAAACATACTACCAATATATGCACCAATACTGCAGTCATTGCAGCAGCTCCTTAGTGTGACCAGTTATTCGTTGACCATAAGGTACAAATTACTATTTCTAACAATTAAACTAGAAGAAAATATGACTACGCCACCCCCAACTTTAACACCTTGGGAGAAAAGACCACCCGCTCAAGCCATTCAAATGAATGAATTTGAAGCCAGAGTACAAAAGGACTTTACAATTTATTCAAAACAGCTATAGCAAAATATAAGCTCCATACAAACAAAGACTGCCAACAACCCCCTCTACTGGTTCAGAATATTACAACACCAAAATGAGGCATAAAGAATCAAATCAAAATCAAATAAATAATAAATCACATCAATCTTAAACCCATAAGAAATATAATTACATGTTAAAGGCACAGTACTGTCTGTAGTCGCAGACAACCTGGGTACCCATGGTCTTGCAGGCTTTATAGAGAGTTTTTCTGGAGAGTATGTGTGTCGATTTTGCACAGGGAGTTCCAGTGACTTTCAGTCCAAGCAGGTTCTGTCAGGAGATTTTAGTTTAAGATTTAAAGAAAGCCACAATGAACATGTGAAAGGTGCAAAGGAGAGTGGAAAACCTTGTGTCGGTGTAAAAAGGGCATGTGTGCTGAATCTTTCTCATTTTGAAGTCACAACTGGATATCCTCCTGATATACTCCATGATCCGTTTGATTATGTGTCGTTCCGATCGAACTTGCACTGTGTCTTGATGTGTTGATGTCCAAAAAATACTTTTCTTTCGATACTCTAAATAATGTAATCCTATCATCCTTTTCCCTACAAGGGAGATGATAGAAAAATACGTCCCCATATTGTGCTACAATCATTTAAAAGCAAAAGCACAATTGGTGGCAATGCTGCTGATAACTGGACTCTCTTAAGGTTGTGGCCTTTCATGATTGGAGATGTTATACCTGAAGGGGAATCAGTGTGGGAGATTGTCTTGGATTTAAAAGAGATTGTGGAACTTGCAGTTGTCCAACTGGTAAAATGTTCCTGATACCACACGATGCCCTGCCAGAGAAGTACCCACATGACTATTTCGTTTGGCCACTCCGACTAGTTACATTTAAAAGATATCCTTATATCAAAAGTAGGTGTTGTTAAACCGCTGTTGTTACTAACCCTTAAAGGTACGATTATCACTAGCATGAGCACCTAGCACTAACTTCACTTGTGCATATGTGTCTTTATAATGACTTGTTTCAGTGCATGCATGAACCTCTTGTCACTGGCTGAAAGATCTGAAAGTCTATTGTAAAGGTATAATGAACTGGTGCACACTGTATAGCATGAATTTGGTGGCGTTTGATCACAGTTCAATTTTGTTGATATTTAGTCTGAAATGTGGAAAGAATAGCAGATGGTATTCAACACATTTGACACTACTTGACCACAGTAAATGCACAAGATAACATCTCAGAGCAAATATCAACAAAATAAACATTCATTCAAAGTCTCATTCAAGCATCATGGCAAAGCAGTTGTATTGAATTGCTGTGATTACAGTGAGTCTGAAACAAACACTGCTAACAAAAGCAATGTAAGCTATTAATGTGGGCACATCTTTTCCATCCTACAGCGACCTTAGCTTCACTTTCCATTTTAACATCTGTCACTTGGTGGATGACTTCTGTCTTGGTGCATGGCTCAAAACATGAGGCCGTATTCACAGGTTATCCATTCATTTTCTGAACGGTTTAAAATCTCCAATTAACCTAACTGCATGTCTCTAGAAATAAAAGATATCAAGTCCTAATTTTACTTAAATTTTACTTATGTTTTTTAGGTTGAAGTATTTGCATGATGGCTCCACCAGTGAAAATGCGGATTGTTTTTGGCGATGACAATGCTGAGAAGCTGCCCATATAATCGGGCATTGCCGAAGTCTGCGGAGGATCGTTCAAATGAGATCAAACGTCAGGTTGATATTGAGGGGGACATTAGACTCCAGTACATGGACAGCGACTTTGACAATAACTTTGACCAAACAATACTAACTGCTGACCATTAATGTTACTGTTTGTCCTAATTCTTGTTACTGAGCACTTTTTTGTTAACAAAGGTGTATTTTTTTTTATCTGTAATAGGATAAGATATATTAGTTCACATTTCTCATTCCAGTATCTAAATATTCTCAAGAATAAAATGTTCTTTGTTATTTGAAAGAGTATGCTTGCGTTCATTTTATCATTATACTGTCATTGTGAAGTCAGTGGCATAAAATGGTCTTAAAATGTCAATTTAATTTATTGCAATTAGTTTTGTTGCAATATATCATTGAACACTTGGAAACCATTTAATTGAAAAAAAAAACACTGTATTCAAAGTTTATACACTGTATCTTTTATTTTGTGACACTCCACTGTTCTGGGTGACATGTTTCTTTGTCATAAACACTGATCTATAATATAGAACTGGATTGCTTATGAACAATGGCGATTCTGGGGGGCCACCCCTGAAATCTCATTGGCCACCCCTGTGGCCACCCCAGATCTGATAGCTAGTTGGTCAAGAAACGAGAAATGCTGTCAATCAGTGATGACAGCTGATCAACTGATTAAGGGCCAGTTTTACATTTTTTACTTACACAGTAATGGTCGTACTGAGACAGTGAGAGCTGATTTCTGCTCAGCGGACGTTTGGCCGTGCAGGTCAGGTGACCCGTGACGAGCACGCGCAACGCGCGCTGCACCTACTCTGCTGGTCCGTTAAACAAACAGGAGGAGTCCCATAGTTGCCAAGTCCGCTTATAATACGCGACTTTGGGCTTTTTCTTTCTTTTTTTTTTTTTGTAAGTCGCGTTAAAACAGCACGGGTTGCGGGTTGCGTTTTTTGGGGCTTATTAAAGAATATATGGTTGCTTGTTAGGAAAATCTGACAAGCAACTTCGTTTTCTTTACATCTATGGTGTACATTGATACTGATACATTGATTGACACTGTCTGCTTACAGATATAGCCAAACAGAGCCGGCCGAGCCACTAAGCGACCCTTGCAATTGCAAAGGGCCCCGTGTCCAGCAGAGGGCCCCCTTGAGTCACTGCTATATAGTGGGTGAAAAAAAATCATACAACAAAAGTAACATAAAATAAATAAATAAAAAGAAATGGGCCTACAGGGCTCTTTATCAGGCATCATGATAAGCAAAGTTGTTTTTTATTTAGTTCTTTATTATGGCGAGTTCCCCGCGAATCTTGACCCTGACTGACCCCTATGATGTCACTCGTCACCCGGTCAGTGTCTGTCAGTCAGTTAACGTACTCCAGCGTCGACGATGTCTGACAAGAAACGAAAATATCTTTCTGGCCATGAAAAACGACGATAAAGGTACGTAAACCTGTAGGCTTAATTTTCCGATACCTGTATAGATAATCTGCAGTCTAAAAGTCTTATATTGGGATGCAAACACTTACAGCGCGCTTTTCGGCGCCTCCCGCTTTTTTTTCGTCATTTTGGGTGACTTGGATCTGAGAGGGTCCGTCTGATTATAATTTCACGAAGTCATCTGAAGCCATTCCATAGCTTAATGTGAGGGACAGAAGACTATTTCCATCATTAAATTAAAGTTTACGGAAACTCGTTTTTCCTCGTCAATCATTCTCCATTCAGTAACGTTATTCCAACAGCGCGTGCGCCTCGTGCATGGTAAAACTCTCTTCAATATATGATATATTCACATTATAATGCTTGATCTGTAGATAAAAGGCTGTGGATTTGCATAAGATGACGTTATTTTGTGTGTTTGTATTTTATGTTTGTTGCTGTTTTTAAACGATTCGCTACCATGTGTAGTGATAGATCACGGACACATCACAATGACTATGAAAAGGCATCAAACACACACTAACTGGAATTTAAAACTGTGAAGAAACAAATGATCAATAAACTGTTGGAGAGATATACATTAGGATTTGTGCGCTCGACATTTCTTCGCTTTGTGCCGTGAACTTTTAAATGCGCACTTGAGCAGCGCACCGCTGCACACTGTGACTCCATGTTAAAGAAAATAGTCCGCTCCGCGTCCATAGCAACGCTCTGTTTATGGCAATGGTGTGTTCTACTTCGCAGCGGTCTGTTATCAAGAAATAACAAACCGCATTCTACATTGGGATTCAACCAAGCCATGTAATAAATGCTAATAACATAATACTTTTCCTGGTTCACAACACAGTATTCAGTTCTATTTGCTCTATTTCATTTAAATTCTATATAAAGGCTGTTGTTTGTGCCTCTTAAACTCTGGTGTCAATTAAAAATGTTTATTTTATGGTCAGTGAAAATCACTTTATCAGTCTTTTTATTCAGCAAGTTCATCAGTGTGTTCGTTGCACTGCACTGCCATTCAGCTCAGTGGTATCATAATTTTCCTGTTAGACATCAAACATGGAACTCAACTCAAGAACTCAAGGTCTTTTATTGTCATTCTGTACATGTTGCCACATAAGAACGAAATACTTACTCAGGGCCAGCAGCGTAAAAAAGATAATTAACATACAGCATACATAGAATAATTAAAACATAATTTAATAGACAAAAAAATGTAAAAATAACATAGTAGATATAATACGTACAGTATAGTTACAAGGTAGTCATTAATTTCTGTAGGCCTTACTTAAAACGGTCAAAGGGGCCTCCAACCAATTTTGCTTAGGGCCCCCAAAGGTCTAGGGCCGGCTCTGTAGCCAAATCAGTGCAATCATATAAGTGCTGTGCCGTAACATTCATCAAAACATTCCGCTGAATCCGCCCCCTTATCCCCCTCATTGGAGTAAAATCACGTTCAACGTGCAGGCGGCGCGCTCTGTGATCTACAGAAATACACATATTTCGATTTCTACAAACAATGCCTCCAACGAAGTGGAGAATTTTATTTTATTAAGCTAAATATATGTTACAGCTACCCTTAATGCTCTTGTCTTTCCCTTCTTGTCTTTTTGTCCTTTTCCTTCTCTCCAATCCGATTCAGCCTCACACAGGTGATCGGAGATGAGGAAAGTGCGTTCTCTCCGCTTTGTTGCAGTTCCCTGATTTTGTATCATTTTTTTCCTAATCAGTTTATCCTTTTCTAATAAAGCAGTGGTTTCAGTTTAATATGTTGCACACTCATTTATTGTTAATAAATGATAATGCGGAAAATAAAAAAATCAAATAATATTGGGCTTGTTTTGGGCTTGTTTTTGAAGCTCCAGTTGCTTATTTGTCTCGCGAGAGTTGGCAACTGTGAGAAGGACAGGCACACAAAAACGCTGGAATCAGTCGATTGAGAGGTACGGCAATTTAATGTTTATTTATATCGTAATTCCCTCTGAATGTGTAAACTTTATCTAGCATTAAGTAGCAGCTAAAAGTCGAACTTCACTGCACTAGCTAGCAGCCTGCAAACTAAGTTAAAGCATTGAATGTTAGAATACCACAGGCGTCATCGCGCCATTAAATATGAAAAGCTATTTTCTGGACTGAAGACTCAGGGTGTTTGTTTGCAGATGTGTGTGTTCAGTAGAGCTAATGTCATATTTTTGGCCAACCAGTGTGTGAAATATAGTGTGAGAGTTTATAGGCTAGTGACAATGCCCCTGAATTTTCGAGATACCCCTACCGGAGGTAGAACTAAACCCAACAATGTTTTTCCTCATCTCTAAGGTCTCCCATATATGAAATGGATTCTTGGCTAAAAATATTTTACTGCTAAGATTGTTAAATTAAGAGATATTGTTATACACCCCAAAACCAATAAAGGACTAAAATATAGCCTGTCCGTATGGGAGTTAAGGCATATAAACTAATGCAGATCAATCACACAAGCTCTGAGAGCTTTGAAACTTGACATGTTTGTAGTCAGGAAGTTGATTTAACTACTAGAAAAGACTGGATGTGAATATCTTGATGTATGGAATAAATAGAGACATTTAAACACATACATATAATAAGCGGACATGCACAAATTTAGTATCTATGCAGAATGTTTTCATTTACTTTGTGCTTGCTTTGCCTGGCATTATCATAGAAACACTTATGATGGCTTGTTGGAAAGGTGGGGTTGTGCTGAATCCAGCAATACCAGATATGTAAATATAGCATGACAAATACGAGTGTTCTGTCACTCAATGTATGAGGTGTCCAAAATGAATGAAAATGGAACACTGACATCATTTAGTCCAAAGCCCATTCATTATCAGTGGTGAGAAGAATGTTGAGAAATTCACATATAAGATACATCTAATAATGAAATATTTCAAATGGCACCTTGTACTATATGGAAACAAAGATTGAAATCGAAAGATAACACCTTACCATAGCAGAAACCAGAGACCAGGAGTCAGGATTGCAGTTTGAACTTAATGATAACTTCACTATAACTTAACTTCACACAATACAAATTAAATTACTGTCTTAAATAAAACAAATGGCAATCTAACTAAACAAACAAAACACTCTTTGGGGAAATGAGCCCTGTCTTCTCAGGCTGTTTAGTTTATAATCTAGCAGCAACCATTTGGAACATGAACTGCTTTTGGTAACCATTCGAGAAGGGTCCGGCTGCAGGCTTGCACTTGCACTCTCACACCTTTTTCACACATACTCCGTCTGCAGTGCGTATGCGTTGCGCATTTTTTTATGCACCCATGTTAACGGATTCCAGTGTTCACACTGCACGCAGTTGCGGTCCGTCAGTGCGTTCCAGGAGCAGTGCGTCTGCAGCAGTGCGTCTGCAGCAGTGCAGCGATCGTTTACGTACCGAGTCTGGTTTTGCTTGTTTGCGGTAAAAATGAACATGGATTGACACGGAAATGCAGTAATTTCACAATACATGTATACTAATTAAAGCCTATTGCGTTTCACACGCAACACATGGGCTAGGTTTAAAACAAGAAAAAGAGCACCTTTAGATAAACTAGGCAACATAATATATACACTTTTATGGAAACAGAAAAACAGAGTTCATTATGACCCGTGGGATTGCAAAAGGCACGGGAGTCGACTCTTTCTGTCAGTGGTGTTTTAATTTTAATATTTGCAATATCCTAACAAGAAAAGTAAGCTAAGGGTTGTTTAAATTTTTTGCCGCTTGCTTGAGCAGCTTATTATACAAACCTAGAATTCAAATGCATGAATATGTTGTACATATTTATTGAGTTTAAACTATGGCTATGATTATGAAATATTTTTACTGTTGTGTGATAAAAGAGTCACAATGCTGAAAATGATCAGCATTGATTTTTTTTTTTACATGATTTGAAATCTAAATAATGAACAAATGTTGAGTTTGTGGACTAAACAGCCACGGATCAGTAGCGGAATGCAAACGGGTCCTGTGTGAAAGCACAATGCTTCTGCACCACATACGTAACATGTGGTGCGTGGTACGTAACATCTCGGACTGCATACGCACTGCAGACGGATTATATGTGAAACAGGTGTCAGACTTGCACTCTCAGACTCTTGTGCTTCCACTAGCGACGCATGCAGTCTTTATTTTTTATTTTGTAGAATGTTTTTATTACCTTTTGTTTGAATCTCTCAACAGTTTACAACAGTAGCCAGGTGGTGAAGACAAGAAAAAAGAAACTAAATTACAATGTCACTTGCAATCGCTACAAGCGCTCTCCGCTACCTGTGACACTTGCAATCAACACAAATTATGCGTGTTGCCAATGGAGACAAGACGCTGTGGTGGTGATTAAACCTAATTTAGTACTGTAACGTACAGGGTCCTGCAAGAAAAAGGCAAGACCGGCAAATCCTTGGCCAGAACACCAGAATATGAACGTTTGTGCAAAGTCTTTCGTTAAGCGTTTTCCTCCTGTAGAAAAAACAAAATCTTAATATGGCATAATGTATTAAGATACATTAAATTCAATTAAAAGACCAAATTCGATTTATAGTTATTATTTAAAGTACTACAATGTAAGCAGATGGCTATGAACACAATGCGCAAACTTTATCCTCCCATACAACAAAACGCTTAATGTGGCCTAATAACAGACTAAGATGATAAAGACAATTCAGTAGGTCTAGCCTATATGTCTTTGTTGTTGACTCAACATATATACAGACCAGCAAATATGAACGTGCATTATGAAATGCATTAAGTGATTTTAAAAGGATCAGCTCCGTACAGGCAAGCAGACGAGTACAGAACGCAGTGCATTAAATTGTACATTAAACGTTTTCCTCCTATAGAAAATCATTACAAATAAAACACATAATGTAGGTTAATGGACAAAGACAGTGATATAAACGAGTTGTAGACAGTTTATTCTATATGGAAAAATGATTAACGCCACACTTTGCGTGTTGCATTTATTCTGGGCTCACTGCTTGCCTGTACATATTAGTTATGTATTTTAATAATGTAGAGAAGCATAGAGTTTGGCCTTTATCATCTTAGTCCATTATGCCACATTTTGCAGTATGTGAGGAAAATACTATATACATATTCATTATATTAATGAACTGTATATTTAAATTGATAATTTAATAGCATCTTAATATATTGCCGGCAGAAACATCACCCTGGAGCCCAAGACCGGTTGCCCACTGAAGCTAAGCAGGGCTGAGCCTGGTCAGTACCTGGATGGGAGACCTCTGAGAAAACTAGGTTGCTGCTGGAAGAGGTGTTAGTGAGGCCAGCAGGGGGCGCTTACCCTGTGGTCTGTGTGGGTCCTAGCGCCCCAGTGTAGTGATGGGGACACTATACTGTCAACAAGGACCGTACTTTGGATGAGATGTTAAACCGAGGTCCTGACTCTCTGTGGTCATTAAAAATCCTAGGATGTCTTTCGAAAAAGAGTAGAGGTGTGACCTCGGCATCCTGGCTAAATTCGCCCATTGGCCTCTGACCATCATGGCCTCCTAACAATCCCCATATCTGCTGATTGGCCTCATCATTTTGTCTCCTCTCCATCAGTAAGCTGGTGTGTGGTGGGCGTTCTGGCGCACTATGGCTGCTCATCCAGGTGGATGCTGCACACTGGTGGTGGATGAGGAGATACCCCCTGACTATGTAAGCACTTTGAGTGCCTAGAAAAGCGCTATATAAATGTAAGGAATTATTAATTATTAATTTATTAAGCCATGTGAAGTGTTTCTTTCTACGCTTAGCGAGAGACTTTGCACAAACGTTCATATTCTGGTGTTCTGGCCAAGGATTTGCCGGTCTTGCCTTTTTCTTGCAGGACCCTGTACGTTACAGTACTAAATTAGTTTTAATCGTTTAATCACCACCACAGCGTCTTGTCTGCATTGGCAACACGCATAATTTGTGTTGATTGCAAGTGTCACAGGTAGCGGAGAGCGCAAGTAGCGATTGCAAGTGACATTGTAATTTAGTTTCTTTTTTCTTGTTTTCGCCACCTGGCTACTGTTATAAAATGTTGGGAAATGTAAACAAAAAGTAATAAAAAAAATTAAAATAGAGACTGCAAGTGATGTCACTAGCGGAAGTGCAAGTCTGCAGCCAGACCCTCTTGAACCATTCTGGGGTCAACCCCCCATGATGTTACAACTGCAACACACCACTGTCACTTATCCACATTGTTATCAGTGACAAAGTGGGTCACATTTGGACAGTCTGGGAAAGGGCAAGAGCAAAACTCTGTGCAGGTCAAGCCCACTGAAAAACACTGGCATTTGGTGGCATCGGTGCAGTTTCTGTATTTACAGTAGAGGTGGGTGAGGTCTCTAACTCCTTTAGGTGCTGGTGCCTTCTGGAACATCACAGATTTAATACACCTATCTTCTCTGAGCCTCCATCCTCTACCAACTGGGTTCCAGAGAAGAGGTTTGGCCAGGTGGCTGTGACGCCACACTGATGTTTGGTACATGGCTCTCAGCACATGTTGCTGGAAGCCATCTTCTGTTGGGGGTAGATTTGCTGCTGACAAATCTGTGGTAGATGCTAGTGTGTACCTCAGCTCATCCAGGTTTGTGCAAGGATGCCCATCTTTGTGCCTCTTCTTTGTCTTTCAAGACCTTTGACTGAGTGTTGGTGGTCATATCTATCAAAAACTATAACGACACAGTGTTACCTTCCTTTCCCATTAAAGTTGCAATCTTTTTCCAGACACACTCACCCAGGTCATTGAACGTTTGAAAGGCTGAATCATTGAGACTTTTAAGAAGATCCATGCCATCAATGATATATGCTGATGGTTCTTTAACATTTGGCAGCTGCTGTGTCTCTTCAACAACAGCCTCGAGTTTCTTGGTCAGGTCAGTTTTGTTGTCTTCTTCATGCTTCCATCATCAAAAAAACAAAGAGGGTGGGACAGCTGCGAGTTTGTGAGATATCACAGTCTCCATGGACACCACTCTTTGTTTGGAGACAGCCAGTAATCTTCGAAAGAGCACGTCTGAGTCCATGTGGACCTTTCCATATATGCTGACTCCAACTTGTTGTTTTCATGTCCTTGAAGGTTGCACACTGGTTTCTTTTATCTGGCTCCCAGAAGCTCTTTGTTCTTTTTTTATTTTGCCAGATGTTGTTCCATAAAGATGGCATTCTGCTTCGCACCATCTTGGAGGAAGCTTGAGAGCTCTTTGGCAACTTTCTCAGATGCAACCTGACCTCTTTCAACTTGATATCAAGATCAAAGGGATTCTGCCTCTGCTCCACAGTTTCCATTATCTTCTGTATTAAACTTTGTATCGTAAAAGTTGGTATTATACCTTATATTGCAATCAAATACTGTTGTATACCAACATTAACACAACATTTCCCCAAAATCATGTTTAATCGGAGATACAAGATTTATGACTTGGGAGTGGGGAGATACGAGGTTACACACTCATTGATAAGAATAATAAGGAAACATACGTCGCTGCTGCCGGCAGTGTTCATCAAAATCTGCGGTCGCATCGATCCTTTTGACAAGAGATAAGGCTTTAAAGGGTAACTAAACCCCTGGTCAGAGCCTGACTCCACCCACTGGCAATATTTGAAAAATGCTGAAAAGTGGGCCGATCACAGCGGAGATAGATGGGACGAACCGAGGGCGGGGCTGAGCGGGTGGGGTGTGAACCTGAGACCCGCAGTGATGGATTAATTGACAGCTGCTGTCAGAGTCTCTAAAATGGAGAGTGACAGTAGTGACGCAAGTAGCTTTGCAACAGAGTGTTCATTTGAAGTAGAGGACTTTTCTCCCCCACCTTCAACTGAAGTGGAGGATGTTGAGGGTGTCTGTGGACACAGGGCCTGAGCCATCTCAATTCAAGCCGCTGGCTCAAACTGCGGTCTTAACTTCCGCATTGCGATTGGCATCCGACGATGCTAGCGAAGCAGCCGCGCAAGAGAGAATGGGGCCAGTCTCTGAGTAAGGCACTGTGTCGCTTTTCAGCGTGAGCTGTGTGGAGAAGCCCATATCCACCTCCATTGTGTTGGAGAAGCATTCCCGCGTAAAATGCAGTTGGCACACTCCAGCTCTAGGCGGGAACTTGCAGTCTTTCAGGCCAAGTGCATGTAACCACTGGCGCCTAATTTTCAAGTCTGCTGGAAAACTATACAGTCCGTGCTGTTGCAACCAGCAACCAGCACGTACCATCCTGACCACTGTAAATAAATCTATGCTAACTTGAAGCTATCCTAACTGATGCAATACTATGCTACAAACTAACTATGCTTCTAACAATACTAAGGTTACACTAACAACTATGCTAATTAACAACATAGGCTACGCAAAATAATCTAAATAACTATATAAATGCTATGCTAAATAGATGCTAAAATACTCTATCCTGATCGTTTCACTACAGTGATTTTGACGGAACAAGATGGTTTTATACTGCCAAGGGTGTGGTAGTTCGTACCAAGGGCATGGTGAGCTGGTAAATGCTTACGTCACGTTCCACCGCAAACATCCAATAGGAAAAATAAAAAAATTAAGGTGGAAATTAATCTGCCGCAAACAAAGTCGGCAGTTGCATTGAGCCTTTTGACAAGAGAAAAGACTTTAATACATCTTCCTAAACTCCATTTTATATGTTTAAGAGCTATAAAAGTGAAGCAGAACAAAAAACGATGAGGTGAGTAGGCTGTAATAGGCGGAAATTAACCTAATCTGCACCCAAATTACCTTCGTGGTTCACAGGCTTCCTTCTGCACCGAAGCATTACAGCTATCGATTTTTAACAAAACAAGCCTACTCAAATGTATCTAACCAAACTATTTTCATTCGTTATTGTCAAAAAGTTATGCAAAGATAGGCTTACTTGGCGCCAGTAGACAGACCTTTTTTCTTCCATAAATAAAATCTGTTAGCCTACTCGGGGTATTTTACATGCACAGTGCCAACTTCGAGTCAGTAAAATAATAATAGAAACTATAATTTAATGCTGGTATCCAAAACATTTAGTTCAATACAAGTAGAATTATAAATTAGATACATCAATGCACACGTATAATAAGCCTAGTAATAAGCAGACATTTAAAATACATCATTAACTGATATCATAGTTTAACACAGATAAAATCTGACTTAAGGCTTGCTTTACGTGTTGCTCAACAAGGATTTCTCAATCGTTGCGACTTTAAATCTTGAGGACACAAAATGCCGCAGTATCTCCTGCCACGGAGTGAAGAAGAGGTGGAGTTACAAGGATTCTCAGACAGTTGAAGTGTCCCATGGAGTTAAGGGATTTGCTCTCAATCTATTTTCAACACTGTAGATTGTTTAATAATTTGTAAAAATAACAGAACCACGTGGGGACTGACCAATAGCATCAATTTGTGAAAAAATATGAAATTGACATAATTTGGACATGCAAGGTTTCCGCCCGACAGCGACGATATTTTGATAAAGGTGTTCCATTCCAATGTTAACCTGATTCAATTGGATCTGTGTTTCATATGAATTGTATAGTATACTGTGCCTTATGAAATGTATCATTATTAAATCTATCATAAATATAGATCAGCACTTACCTAATGTAAGTTACTTTGCAGTAACAATGAATTTGTCAAGATTCTTCTCACTTCTGATAATGTGATTTGGACTTGAGACTATCTTGTCCAGTGTTCTTTCATTTTGGACACCTCATACATTGAGTGACAGAACACTCCTATTTGTCATGCTATATTTACATATTTGGTATTGTTGAATTCAGCACAACCATTTTTTGCCATTTGTTTTATTTAAGACAGTAATTTAATTTGTATTGTGTGAAGTTAAGTTATAGTGAAGTTATCATTAAGTTCAAACTGCAATCCTGACTCCTGGTCTCTGGTTTCTGCTATGGTAAGGTGTTATCTTTCGATTTCAATCTTTGTTTCCATATAGTACAAGGTGCCATTTGAAATATTTCATTATTAGATGTATCTTATATGTGAATTTCTCAACATTCTTCTCACCACTGATAATGAATGGGCTTTGGACTAAATGATGTCAGTGTTCCATTTTCATTCATTTTGGACACATCATACATTGAGTGACAGAACACTCCTATTTGTCATGCTATATTTACATATCTGGTATTGCTGGATTCAGCACAACCCCACCTTTCCAACAAGCCATCATAAGTGTTTCTATGATAATGCCAGGCAAAGCAAGCACAAAGTAAATGAAAACATTCTGCATAGATACTAAATTTGTGCATGTCCGCTTATTATATGTATGTGTTTACATGTCTCTATTTATTCCATACATCAAGATATTCACATCCAGTCTTTTCTAGTAGTTGAATAAACTTCCTGAGTACAAACATGTCAAGTTTCAAAGCTCTCAGAGCTTGTGTGATTGATCTGCATTAGTTTATATGCCTTAACTCCCATACGGACAGGCTATATTTTAGTCCTTTATAGGTTTTGGGGTGTATAACAATATCTCTTAATTTAACAATCTTAGCAGTAAAATATTTTTAGCCAAGAATCCATTTCATATATGGGAGACCTTAGAGATGAGGAAAAACATTGTTGGGTTTAGTTCTACCTCCGGTAGGGGTATCTCGAAAACTAAAGCACTTTTTGACCATTTGTCACTAGCCTATTAGATTTAAGTAACTATAACACAAGAACAAGCTTTGACTTATTTATTTTTCTCTGTGATTAAAGAGCTGTTTAAAGACTTTTTTCTCTTAAAGATAACAGACTTTTTGTTTGTATCAATTACCTCATCTTCACAGTTCACATATTTTTAGACGTTTAACCTTTTCAGTGGTGAGTTTAAAATATTCCAGCGGTCCTGCCAGAGTGAGTTTTTTTAGACGACCATTATTTTAGAACGTTCCCCTACTGTTTCCATGGCGATGCGTCAGGCTTGTCACGTGACACCACGCATACAATAATACCAAATGGCAGATGGATCGCTTTTATTTCGTTTTTCCTCTTAATTAAAATATTCACAAACTTGCATACCATGTCATGAACATGCATAGTTGTGATAAAATGACGAGAATTGCACGTCTCTCTCTGGCTCAGCTCCAGCCGAGCCAACGCGCGAAAACGCAGTTTGAATTTGACAGTCATGTGACGTCATCGAACGTTCTAAATCATACTCCCAGTGGCACGGAAATGAGAATCCAATATGTGGGACCTTACCGCTCAAAAGGTTAAAGAGGCAGAGGCAGAGTAAATTGCATTCCACAAATGCTTGAGATGTAACATGTGTTAATTGTGTTATTACAAGTGAGTGGTAAAGTGGTAGTTATGTAAAAATAAACCTTTGTAGATCCTATAAATATGTCTATTTATCAGGCACATTGTTGGCACCTTTCTTTTTGACATTTTAATGGAGTCTAAGCTCATTTAAGTGGTTCCAGAGCCCCACGAACACCTGTATTTTGCACACTGATTCTAAGCCAATTTGACTATGATCCTGCTTGAGATTTTGATTGATCGAGTGATTGAATTACATTTCCCCAGGGTAAGGATTATTACTAGTTATGAAGAGAAGCAGAGATTTTTTGTCACTCCAGTTATACAATTACAACAAAAACATCACTAAACAAGAATAATAGTTTAAACAGTTGTAAAAGACAGAAGAACAATAATAAAATGTTCACTATACACAAATACACACACAGAAACGTGTGTGTCTATGTATGTACATATGTATGATGGTGTGAGTGTAAAAAATATATATAGTTATATATATATATATATATATATATATATATATATATGTGTGTGTGTGTGTGTGTCAGAACCTCCAGCCTATTGATGTCTCAGATGTCTCAGATATCTGTGTATTCCCACAGCTGACCAGCCACACCCACAGGAGGATCCAGCAGTCTCTGGACCTCCACCTGCTAAGCATGGTATGTCAAGTTCTGTTATGTCCCGATATGTCATTCATGAACAGTTACCTGAAGTTGTGATGTACTCTCATACTAAATTTTATTTAAAAAGGACGGTCCAATTTTGCCCAAAGTGAATGCTATTAATTTGCTAATACAGCCCCCCGGTGCAGGGGTCGCGAGATGATTTCTATAGGCCCTATTTTCTTTTGTTGCAATAATTTTAACCCTTTCGCACGTACAATCAAACTGGTGTGATCATTCTAGGCTGGTCCCTGGAGTGAACGATCACACCGGTCAGTGCATGACGTGAAATTCATATGTGCTCTCTCACATTGGCTGGCGCTGAGCCAGAGACAGGTGCACTCAGAGCTGTCATCACAACTTTTCACTTTTCATCATATTTAACGGTTCTGGCAGTAACTAGCATCATGCGATTACATATTTGATTTGGGGTAAACATTACATTCTAACGGTGACACTTCGTCCAACTCACATAGACTACAGCTCCACTGTATGTTTGTGGATAATTACCTTAGACTCAAGGCGAACATGAACCTGTTGATGTTTAAGACATATATTTAGTTACCAGTTACATCTGACATAAGGTTATAGAGTCAGTATCCTAACATTCGAATCAATATTCAAACCGGAGAGCTAAGAACTCTAACGTTAGTTAGAACTGTATGTATTAGAAATAAGATTATCACTATCAAAGAACATAAACTGCATTTATTTTTAATTTTAAAACAAACAAGATAAGTATAACTATCAAAAAACATAGACTATCAAACAAAGCAGAGTTATAATGTACGTAAACCTGTCATACAGATTTACTTCTGCAAGAGTAGCAAACACACATCTCCCCACATGTGTACATGCATACACACATGTGCCCTAGTCATCTTCAAGTGACTTATTGTCACAGTTTACACACTGACAGAGGTTTGTACATGGCAGCTCATGCAGTTTACATGTGCATCTACCTTTAACACAATTAGTTTTTTACATGAGCAGTGCACAAGTTCCAGGATGGCCTCTGGAGCTGGCGGAAGAGTCATCCAGTCTACTCCGTAGGAAATCTCCTACCATCTTCCAGCCATGATTTACAGGCGGAGGAATGTCTGGCATGCACTCAAGACACCTCCTGTGTACTGCAGCCTGATAGCTTGCCCGCTGGATGTGTTTATGCAAGGACTCTTTGTTTGGAGGCAAGTCTCTCTCAGAACATTTACCTGATTTGAACAGGTTGGCCCTTGCAATATTGACATCTTGGCAGTCCTTCTGATCATATAGATCACACGTGTAAGCTTCCAGAGCCTCAAATAGTTCTGGTGATAGGGTGAAACTTGTTCCTAGTTCTCTAAACATGGTGATGTATTCTGTTTTTGAACTTAGTTTTTTGTATGCTTTTTCTTTTCCAACCTTATGCAGAGCGCTCACTGTGTCACATCCAGAAAAGGCATGCAGACCTACAGGGGCATCACATCTGTCTTCGCCAAGATGGGCATGTAGCTTGGTAATGTCAGTAATGTGTGTGTCTCTCCCCTTGGCTGTATGGAAATGGAGGTGGCCATCAATGTGGCTGCAGAAAGCTAGAGCCAGCACAAAGACATCGGTGTCTGGGCTCTTGATTTTCTCCTTTTTTCACAGAATTCAGTGAGTGCCTTAACACCTCTTTGTTTAGCCCCTAGTAAGTCTGTGGCAACATTTTCTGATGCCTGTTGGCCAGAAGAGATGTGACAAAGAGAATCTCCATCCAGCAATGGGTCAAAAGGGTTAACCATATTTTGGATAGTGGCCACAATGTTCATCACATCAGCCTGATCTCTCTGCATTCTGGTGTTGTCTAGCTCAGAGTTAAGATGTCCTACCGGGCACTTTTACTGCCATTGTTTTGCATTGAAAAGTGATTGCTGCCCGCTCATGTTGTGTTAGGGTCCAGCGGTGAACTGCACCCTTGTTCAGAGAGAACCCACTGATGCCTCCCTTTGTCTTCGAGTCACGATTGGCTGTTTGCTCAATGACTTGATCACATGCTGGGCTCGGCAAAACCATGACTTTGATGTCTTTGTGCCACAAAGTCACCTGAAAGAAGCTGCTGGTGTGCTGAAGGGTGTGTGTCTTCCAGGTTGGTCATTTCAGCCCAATATGCCGTCAAATACCTTGCATAATTTACTTTGTCACAGGCAAAAAACCAGGGCAGCATACTTTGCACAGTGGACAAATGGAGAGCCCAGTTCCCCTCTCTTGTTGCCCTGATGAAAAGAAGCAAATCTTCCATCATGTCAATGTATGTGCTCCAAAATGCAAATGTGTGGTTACAGTTGTTTTTCACCACAAATTCTTCATAACCTTGCAGTAACTGCTGAAATGTGTCTGATGTTAGCATGCCCTTGAACTCTTCAGAGGGAAAACACTCCTGCAGATCTGTTGCCACTTTTAAAGCAGCTGCATTTTGTTCTTGTGTGAGTGTGTCCAAGTATGCCCACCATCGCAGTTTCTGGAGTGCTTCCGTCAGGAGTTTGTGAGCCCGTATGCTCCTGTTGTAGTGATGGCCGGAGATCACTCCATCGATTGAGCTCAATCAAGATGTCCTGAAAGCCTGCATCACCATACAACTTTCCTATGCATGACAGATACGCCATTGCTGTGTGGAACTCTCCCATCCTCACTACGATTCTCTCAGAGTAAGAATCTGTTTGCCAACGGATCTCTTGGGCCTTGGCGTATATGGCTTGATCCATAACTAAAACAACTTCTTTTTGTTTCAAGCTGTCAGCAATGGCAATGGAGCGGCTCAGGATGGTGTGGACAGTGTTGAGATCAGTCGGACTGGCGTCAATCACTGGGAGGTAGCCAATATGTGTAGATGGTGGTAGTACTGTGTCTTCCTTCAACATTATATTATACCCTGTCCATCCAGGAAGGATTTTGTGCTGGGCCTCAGGTACTTTCAGTAAAAAGAATGCAGCATCAATTCTTCTACCGGTAGTTTGGGCATATCTGTATTGGTCCTGATGGAGATCAGTCTTCAATGCAAAGTTCTGTGGACCAGACCGCTTTCCTCTTGTGTATGTTGAAAGATTCAGTGGAGGAGGATGAACCGACCGCTCTCGTGTTCTCTGTCTGGGTAATGTGTCTGGTAAGGATGCTGTATAACTATTTATGGCCCTCTGAATTATTATACCAGTGGTGTTATGTGTTGTCCCTTTACCTGAAAGAGTCTCCTCTCCAAAGTCATTATTGTCCCAGACAAGAGTCACAGGCACTTCATCACTGATTTTTTTCAGGGATGTATATTTCTCCCCTCTCCATTTGTAGATGAGCAAGGGCAGTATCATGCTCAAGGACCTGGGAATTAGATGAGCAGTGACCCAGACCATTTAACAGCCCTATAAGCTGTGCAGAGCCAGTCATATGCCGAACTGCCATTGCAAGTGAGCACTGTTTAGGCATGAGCCACCTTCCTCTGGTTGCCAGGGTAATAATGTCCTGACAAGTGGACACTATCTTTCTGTTGTCCCCTGAAGTGACATCAACACGTTCATCTGATGGTTGTGATGACATTCCTGATATCCATGCAATGAAGTTAAAAAGTTGGTGAGGCACTACACTCATGCCATTTTCCAGTGTGAGATCACTTGCTGTTGGAGGCCATGGTAGCTTTGGGTATATTTTTGATGTATTTTGAATTATTTCTTTAAGTCTCATTGCTGCGTGATATAACTCCCGAGAATCATCCGTGGTGTTGGTGGCGTTATCTATATTTCCTTGACTTGTCATTTCTCCTTCACCTTCTTCAGATGAGGAGGAAGCAGAGGAGAAGGCAACTTCATGCAGAGTCTCGTCAGCTGACAGATTGTCCACATATACAAGGTAGGTTGTGGATGCCTTTAGGAACTTCAAGAAGGGATGATATATGTTTGTTTCTGTTCTCTCAATTTTGTGTGTGGTCAGATACCGGGTATAATCTCGATAGCAAGTGAAGTGATACCGTGCTTCACTAGCCACCAAGTCCCTGTCTTGGATCTGGAGAAGGAGAGACTCGTCCCTTTTCCCTTCAGCGGCGAGTAGCAATTTCCCGGCATGGAGTGCTTCACACTGTGTTAGATTTTCTTTTAACCTTTTCCTGCTGTGTGACTGAACCTTGTACTTCTCGTGTTTGCAAATAATGCATTGTACTGGAAGCAGGTGTGGGGCCCGCTTGGACGTGCAGGAATCACGGGCGTAAGATCTCAGAGCCCGTGTTTTAACTGGAGTTGCTTCACCATCCTCTGCCTCTACCACTAAAAGGGCAAAACAATAGATTTAGGTTCTGCACCCTTCCCCACATCACCTATTAAAGAAAAATGGTTTGTAACTTTCAGCAGGGTATATTGGTTCCACCTGTTCCCTTAACACGGGTAATAAACCTGTTTCACAGCTTTCAGGTGTCCGTCCTTGTTGATGTTAATGAGGCCATAATAGGAAGGGTTAATTTTTGCAGGGTGTTTTTTATTTATTTTTATTATATTAGTGATTAAATAAAAATAAAAATGGCATCATTACTCCATTCTTCAGTGTCACATGTGACATCCAGTCTATCACATGATCATTTAGAAATCATTCTAATATTCTGATTTTTTTTTTTAGTGTTGCAAACAGTTCTGCTGTCTAATATATTTGATGAATAAAAGATTAAAAAGAAAAAAAATCTAATAATACAAATCTTATTTACTATCACTTTTTATCAATTTAACATATCCTTGCTGAATAAAAGTATTGATTTTATTTAAAAAAGAAAAAAAATTACTGTCCAGTAGTGTATATTGTTGTTACAAAATATTTTTATTTTTAAAAAAAGCAGCAGCAGTTATGTTTTTTTGTTTTGTTTTACTTTTTATTCCTCAAAGTATCCTAAAAAAGTATCACATTTTCTGAAAAAATATTAAGCAGAACTGTTTCCAACTTTGATAATGAATCATCATTAGAATGATTTCTAAAGGATTGTGTGATAATTATCCTAAAAATTCAGCTTTGCATCAAAAATAAATGATAATTTAAAGTATAATAAATTGAAAATCAATTCAGTCAGGACCACTTGAGTCAAAAATACCATAGACAATTCTTTAGTCAAAATTTTGTATAGCTTTGCATGATTATTTGCATGATTGTTAAAGTTACATTGGCGGTATGGTATGGCTAAGTTACCCATACTTTTCATGAGTTCCATGAAAGCTAGTCAGGTAACAGCAGCAGCTTCTGGGGACAATCTCCCATTTAAAACTGGGAGAGCAGCAAATAAAATTCCCCCCTAAACAGACCATACCAGGCTAAATCGGAGAGCCAGCAGAGGATCAAAATTAGCGTTTTAGAGAAGCCAATCTTATTTAGTAAAGATAAAGCCAATAGATTAACGTGAAGCAAGCAGATGAAGGAAGCAGAGCTAACAAGGCGTAATTAAACAAGCCCATTAGTTAGTGAAGCAATATTTATTTCACTATAGATCATAAGCATCACTCATAGCTTTTTGAGCATCAAGGATGGCTCGAGTATCTGGCCGGAGGTACCGTTCATAAGCTGCCGAAGACCATCTTCCCATAGCTTTAAGGGTAGAAACAGGAGTAGAAGAAGCTGCATTTGTAGCAGCCCCTATGCGCAGTGAATGAGCCGAATAATACTCGGGGGGGAGCCCGCAGTATTGACAAAGCAAGCGGAGATAATAATGGGTCCTCCAGACGAGCTTGTGGACGGCTCCTCAGATAAGCCAACATAGACGACAGAGGACAAAAAGCAGAGTTAGATTCAGAAATGTACACAACAGAACCTTCTCTGTTCCTGTCAGTTTTTGAGTGCTTTAGCAATATGGTGTTTGAAATTGAAACGTCTGATATTGTGAGGTCATGTGACGGATTGAAGGAATTTGTGCGTGTTGAAAACTCGCCACCTCTAAGAAAGCCATAGAAAGCCATAAGCAAAACAGATTCTAACATTAAATCAGAATAAGTCCCCCCCAGATCACCAACAACACATAACTAAGTTCCACAAAAGTATTTATTTAAAGTGAAAAGAATAATTAAATTAAGGAGCAACGACTTCAGGGTGCCCCAAGGCCAAAATAATAAACAAAATAAACTTAAAACCAAACATATATAAATTACCTAATCAGGGAATAAACAAAATTACAAAGTGACTTCCCTAACTCCCTATAAATAAACAAATCACAAACCAGACCAAAGTAAATGGCAGGACACCCCTACGCTCCTAAAACAGAACCAAATTAAATCATCATAAACAAACAAACACAATAAACAGAAGATTATGGGATCTGCCGACGGGAGGAGGAATCCGGAGCTCTTCACGCGAACAAGCCAACGCCAGAATGAGCTCGATCTCTTTGGCAAGTGCCACCTTTTTAAAAGCGGACAATCAGTAGATCCACCAGACTCCTGGCGACAGCCAATCCCTGCACATATATACGAAACAACACCCACACAAAACATACCTAGGATCATAACAGGTGATCTCAGGGTTACCGTGTGGGCTTCCCTGACTACCCAGCCTCCTCGGGCCACCCCCCCTCACAAATGCCGCAGCCAGTTGAGTTTCTGGATGGGTTTGCTGGACCCTCTCAGGGTCCTGACATCTAATTCGGGGCTCGGGAGGAAGACCTAATGTCGATCGCCGCATCACAAGGCGGGCTTGAGTCCTCTGGAGATGAGGATTCGGCTGCGTTGCCTCCCTCAGGAGTGCCAGTGTTGCCCGAGTCTGATCCCGAGCTGACAGCTGTGCTTTCCCGTGCAGCTGAGAGCATCAGCTCCTCAACTCTAGGTCTCGCAGGCCGGCCTCTTCAGCGACGCCGTGCCTGCTCGTTGCTGAAGGAGCCACCCTGCAGTCTCCCCCACTCCCGTTCGGCCACAGCATTAGCCTTCACCCCGGCCACAGCAAGGAGATGGCCGCAGAAGGGCGGCGCAGCCGGGCGACCCAGAGTTGAGTATGTCAGCTCGTCATACTCATGGTAGCAGGACCACTCCTTCCCCCAGAAGAGGGCTGGGAAGAATCCTTTGTTCTTGTTTTCTTTTTGTTTCTCCAAACCTTCATTTAAGAGCTGTTTCCTCTACCTCTGGGTCCCAAGAGGCCGCAGACGAGTGCTTGCACCCCTGCCCCTGCTAAGGGATTGTATGCCTCCCATGCCGGGGCTGTCTGTTTCACCTCGCTGCCCCACTGTGGGTACGCCTGTAGTTCCCGTGACCCCGCTGTATTGATTTCTGAGAGCTCCCCAGGCAATCCCGCTAGCTCATCCGAACGATAAGGCTCGGCTACGGATTCAGTTTGCCCGGCGTCCCCCCAGCTTTTGGGTAGTTGGTGCGACGTTGGTGGGCAATGATGCTCCTGTCATGCGCGTGGAGGTCGCAACCCTGCTGTTAAAGGGCGCGACAGAGCCGGTCCATCCAGCTGACATGAAGTCCGGCTTTTACAGCCCCTACTTCATAGTACCCAAGAAAACAGGTGGGTTACGACCAATCCTGGACTTGCATGCATAGAACCGAGCATTTCACAGACTTCCGTTCAAGATGCTAATGCCTAATTGCATTTTCAAATACATTTGTCCGTTTGGATTAGTTTGCAGCAATCAACCTGAAGGACGTGTACTTTCATGTCTACATTCTTCCTCGACACAGACCATTTCTTCCATTTGCTTTCGAGGGGCAGGCATTTCAGTACAAGGTTCACCCATTTGTGTTGGCCCTGTCTCCCCGTGTCTTTACGAAGGTCGCGGAGGGAACCCTGGCTCCTCTCTGGGAACAAGGTGTCCATATCCTCAACTATCTCGAAGACTGGCTGATTCTAGTTCACTCTCGAGCATGGTTGTGCAAGTACAGGGATCTGGTGCTCAGATACCTCGCTCATCTGGGTCTTCAGGGCCAACTTGGAAAAGAGCAAACTCTCCCCTGTGCAGAGGATTATTTTTTCTCTGTACGAACGAGCATGTGTAGTCACTGTTGAATTGCCTCAGACAATTTGAGGGCAAGAGAGCGGTTCCACTGAAATTGTTTCAGAGGCTCCTGGGGCATATGGCATTCACAGCAGCAGCCATACTATTTGGGTTGCTCCATATGAGACTTCTTCAGCTTCACGACAGGATAGGCGATAAGTTCGTGGATGGCTGCTGTAGCTGTGACAGGACAAGCAGTGAGTTCCTGAGCGGCCACCTTGGCCATAACAGGACAGGCAATGAGTTCATAGATGGGCTCCATTGCCGTGACAGGACAAGAGGAGAGTTCAAGGATGGATACTACTGACATCTTGGAAGGTTCTGCAGCAGTTTCCGCCACCTCTGGAGGTTCCACAGCAGTAACAGTCTCCTTGACAGCAACACAACAGGCTGAGAGAACATTGGGGGAGCAACAGATAGGACGAGACTAGACTCTGGAAATTCAGATGAGATGTGACGAGGCTCTGGTAGTTCAGCTGGAATGTGACGAGGCTCTGGATTATCTGTTGTGATTTAAATGTCTCAGTACATATAGCCTAGTGACTGCAGAAAAAAAAGTTAACCATGCATTCATAAATTTGCAATAGGCAATTATTTCATTTTATTGAAATGTACACATTTTTGAATATTTAAATATTATATCTAAATATTCGTTTGGATGTAATATAAAAGTCACTTTAATTATAACTAGGTAACTAGGATTTACACAAGCTCCAGTCTGGATCCAGAACACCTGAGAAGATGATGCTGACCCTCAGAGGACCCCAGATGATGCTAACCCTGAATCAACAACAGAACTAACAATTATTGCTACAAGTGTGACTGCATCATATAATTATTATTAATTATTAATAATATTAATAATGTTTATTGTCTGAAAAATCCTGTCATACGTGCACAAACTGACAGTCACCACTGTCATATAAGCTATTACTAAATATTGTAGAAACATAATTTTCTGTAAAGTTGCTTCGTAACGATTTGTATTGTAAAAAGCACTATATAAATAAACTTGAATTGAATTAATTATAATATTCGGTCCCTACATGAAGAGAGAGTCAGTCTGCTGTGTGAGGAAAGTGAGTCTCCGGCTGCGGAAAGTGGGTCTCCGGCTGCGTGAGGAAAGTGAGTCGTTCGCTGCATGAGTCATTCGCTGAGGAAAGGGAGTCGTTCACTTCGTGAGTCATTCACTGTGTGAGGAAAGTGATTCGTTCACTGAGGAAAGTGAGTCGTTCGCTGCGTGAGTCGTTCACTGCGTGAGGAAAGTGAGATGTTCGCTGCGTGAGGAAAGTGAGTCGTTCGCTGCGTGAGTCGTTCGCTGCGTGAGGAAATTGATTTCCTTCACTGAGGAAAGTGAGTCGTTCGCTGCGTGAGGAAAGTGATTCATTCGCTGAGGAAAGTGATTCGTTCGCTGAGTGAGTAAAGTGAGTTGTTCGCTGCGCGAGGAAAGCGAGTTGTTCGCTGCGTGAGGAAAGTGAGTCGTTCGCTGCGTGAGGAAAGTGATTCATTCGCTGAGGAAAGTGAGTCGTTCGCTGAGTGAGTAAAGTGAGTTGTTCGCTGCGTGAGGAAAGCGAGTCGTTCGCTGCGTGAGGAAAGCGAGTCGTTCGCTGCGTGAGGAAAGTGAGTCGTTCGCTGAGGAAAGTGAGTCGTTTGCTGCGTGAGGAAAGTGATTCGTTCGCTGAGGAAAGTGAGTCGTTTGCTGCGTGAGGTGAGTGTGTATACTGACTCACTTGATTCATTTAGAACCATGTTATCATTCAGTAAAGATTCACTGTTGTGGGGTGCACTACATTTCCACTGAGGCTTTGATTGGAAACTATCTCATTTGCGAAAATGAGTAAAACAGTTAATATTTAATCTGAAATTATTGTTTATAAATTTCTGTATGTTTAGGCGCTTGCTTAGCAAGCTAATCAACCACTTCATTAGCCTCCACTCCCACATGAGCAGGAACCCACAAACATTTTATCAAGCTTACTTTACTTACTCTTAACAAACTTGCAAGAATCTCATATGTAATGTCTTGCCTTGATGATTTTAATCCACTTGCAAGACTCTACCCACTGAAGGGCTACCATCATAGCAATTAATTCAGTTGCATAGACGGATACGTGATCAGTTATTCTTTTCCTAATGCTAATTTGAAATTGTAGAATGTATACTGCAGCAGCAGTTCTACCAGAGATAGGTTCTTTAGAACCATCAGTGTATGTATTTAACCATGATGAATAAATCTGATCTACTGCTGGACAATAATGTTCTTAGGGGTAGCTTTCTCATTTTTCATTTTTATTTGTATCTGAAAATCTACAATAGGCATAGGAAAAAACATGGTGGAATTCTGGATACTATCACAGTTGGACTAACATCACAATCAGCAATACCAACTACTCCTGCTTCCCTTTGCAGCAATCCACCCAAAGCTTTTAATATTTTTATTTCCATGCTCCCAGCATTCTTCAATTAAATTAATCCAATAATTCATTCTCATTGTATGTCTACGAAGGTGTAAAGGAGCTTCCCCAACTTCTACCTGCATGGCAGCAATGGGAGATGTTTTAAACGCTCCGCAACATATTCTTAAAGCTTGACTCTGCATTGTTTCAATCTTTTTCAGAGTACTTTCAGTTGCAAATCCATAATAAATGCTTCCATAATCTAAACTTGGTCTGATTAATGTACAATAAATTATTTTCAAAGACAATCTACAAGCTCCCCATTCTATCCCAGATAAACATCTGAAAATACTTTTTTCCCTTTTGTTAAACATAACTTGAGTTTTAGCCACAGATAATCTAAAACTCCAATTATTTGCCCATACCTCCACTTTATCTACAGCTTTTTGTAATCTTTGGGACACACATGCAATATTACGTCCTCTTTTCCATATTGCCCCGTCTTCTGCAAATAATGCCCTTCCAATATCACCCTTAAAATTACTAAAAATATAATTGATCATAATATTAAAAAATACTGGGCTACAAACACTTCCTTGTGGAGTTCCATTATCTATTGTGTAAGTCTTAGAATACTCGACTCCTATCATTAACTTGTATTGTTCTTTCTAAAAGGAAATCCATAATCCAGTTGTATAGCTTTCCTCCAATTCCCATGCATTAAGTTTAATTAGTTAAAAACCCCACCAAAACTTCTTTATTTGCCTGAGCTTTCCTAACATCGCCTTCTAAACTTAAAAAAGCGTCCATAGTATTCCGACCTGCCCTAAATCCACTCTGATATGGTGATATAAGAACTTTTATTTCCCATATATAATTTAGCCTACGTATGATAATTTTTTCCACCAGTTTACATAAATAAGAAGTTAAAGCAATTGGCCTATAATTAATTGGATTAGATTTATCCTTTCCAGGTTTGCCAACTGGTACAATTATCCCATGCTTCCATGAAGAAGGAATCTTCCCTGCATTCCATACCTTATTGAAAAGATTTAAAATAATATTTAAAGATCTGATAAATGTTGGATCATTACATAACATATATCAGGAAATGAATGTTTAACTCCCCCTAGTGCCATCTTTAATTCATACATAGTAAACTCTGCATCTAAAGCATCACCAGAAGGTCTTCTTTTCTTCGTTATATCTGGATATTTATTTTTGTTCTGATTTCTACTCTTTTTAATATCCTCTGATACATTATCATCATTATGGACTTTAACAAAAACTTTAGCCAACGTTTCAGCTTTTTCATTATCTGTCACGGCTATTCTTTCTTCATCATTTTTTAAAACAGGAAACCCATTTTCCTAATTGATCCCCATACTTCACTCACTTCAATATCATCTCCTATTGTAGTACACCAATCTCTCCAGTACTTCTTTTTAGCTCCTCTTACTATTCTTCTTACTTCAGCTATATTTAATAAAATCTTCAAATAAATTAGACTTTTACATTTTTCTAAATGCTTTATTCCTATTATGTATTCCTATTATGTATAGCATCACTACACTGATCCGTCCACTGATCTGAACTGCTTTCCTCTTTTTACATAGTCCCTTTTTTCCAATATTTTTTTTTTTTCTTTGTTTTTTTTTCTTTTCCAATTTACTACTTTCCACCAATCATTCCCTCCTGTTCTCCAGCTACACGATTCATTTTCCATTTCCGGTTCACTACCAGAGCTATTGTCATTTCCTGCCATCACTGCTCCAGTCACAGTCCCAAAGATGGTTTCCTTGGTCTTGTGGTGCTCTAAATGCTCCTTTGACTGCGGTCTAAAGGCAACAACAGAGCCAGGTACTGGCACGCTCAGATTACCTGGAAGATTTGTTCCACCTGGTTCATCACTGACTGAAGGAGGAGGAGTTTCACCACTGAGGAGCTCCCAGGCAGTTTGTCAGCACAGTGTGTGTGTTTGTGTGTGTTTCTTTTTAAGTGTGGACCAAATTAAAGTTTAATTTTATTGTAAAACGAATTATTGTTATTGTGGTTATTTTGTTAGTAAAGCGCATCTGACAGTCGGTTCTTCATGAACACGAATTTGTTAAGTGGCGAGTAGTGATGGAGAAACAGGACTTTTTAAAAATAAGAATCAATTGTTTCATCTAATGATTCAGTTGATTCAATATTTCATGTCGAATTCATACATGTATATTTCTTTTATAAAATGAAACAATATATTTAGTTAGAATTAGATACAACTGGAAAGTAAGTTACCAATAAAATTTAAATCAGTATCAACAATTAAACGTTTCACCACAGAGGTGCACCGAAGAACACAAAAGTGGCATTTATTACAAACTGTTGAGGTTCAGTGGTGGCATAAATGCATTTAAATGTATTCAATATTATACAATAAACAATATTTGTTTATGAATATAGTAATTAATCTAGAATTATTAAATTATTTAACTGAAACTATATATTAAAAAATGAAACTAAAACCACCAGTAGGTTGCAGCAAGTCGTTGTTTTCTATCACTGAATTATTCATTCATTCAATCGATTTGTTCAAATGGCTGATTCTTTCAAGAATAAAGCAAGTGATTGGCTGTACCCGAAATCACATGCTTCCCTACTATATAGGCTAGCAGGGGAAAACATTATGCAAAGAATAGGAAAAACGTACCCAGATGATCTACTACTTCTGGTATGCTTCTGAAATATGCAAACAATGGAGACTTACTACTGTGTTTTGGCCAAAATTACATGCAAAATTTTGTTCAGAAAGCACATAATCTTTTGCTCTCTCTCCTAATCTCTCTGATGATTTTATCAATAAAGTAACGTAAAAACTACATTTCACTGAGAGGTGGTTACATTTTACTCCATTGTTGTATGTCTGTATTTATGTAGATCCCAGGTCCTGTGAGACACAACATTTTTCTCCACTGTAATTCTACACATGTAGCGGAATAACAATAAAGCTCAACTTGACTTGCTGTTTTTGAAGCCAATGAGCTTAAAGTTTGGGATACATTGGGTGAGCATTACGCCAATCTGTTGCCGCTTATTGAACCCTTGGTCAGACCTTGCTTTTCTAGAGGCAGGAGTGGCATTAGAGCAAGTATCAAGGCATGTTATTATCACAACAGATGCCTCCAGATTTGGCTGGGGTTCTGAATGCCACAGGCAGTCTGCCTCTGGCTCCTGTTCAAGAACTCAACCACAGTGGCGTATCAATTGCCTCAAGTTGCTAGTGGTACTACTTGCCCTACTCTGGTTCTGACAGCTGCTTCAGGGCAAGCATATGTTCTCATCTGGACAGACAACACTGCGATGGTTGCGTACATCAACCATCAAGTTCCCCAGGTGCTGAAGTTCCTCCAGTACCCTGCGTCAATCAAGGTGACACTAGGTTCAGTACTCATGTTGCATGCTAATCTAGTGAGTTCTTGTACTGGGTTATTTGCTGAATACATGAGATCGCCTTCGAGTAATCCTGTATGATTTTTTTTCCATAGTCCATTCATCCCTTTTAGAAAACCTGTCTTTCCCTTGACAGAATTTCTTCTGTCTGACATTGCATTGTTAGTTGTTCCATCTCTGTTTAGGAACTACCGCAGTCTAGAGCTGTAGTCAAGTCCAGCTTTGTCGAGTCCAAGTCCAGGACTAGTCGAGACCGAGTCAAGACCGAGTCCAAAGAGGTTCGAGTCCAAGTCAAGTCCAAGTCCAATAGTTTCGAGTCCAAGTCAAGTCCGAGTCCAAATGAGAGAAAAAAGGGTCCTCTTCAAGACCACATACTTAACTACTGATAATGTTTGTGATGAGCGAGACAGCATATCTCCTATTCTAAGAAAATTAATTTACATTATTATTTGTAATGATCAAAAAGCATGTGCAAAGTAACAACTCTGTAGGACAGGGGTCTCCAAACTACATCCTGAAGGGCCAATGTCCTGAAAAGTTTAGCTCCAACTGGCCTTAAAACACCTGCAAGATTAGTGTGTCTAGTAAGAGCTTGATTAGGTTCAAGTGTGTATAATTAGGGTTAAAGCTAACAGGGGCGTTACACAAGATCCTGGGCCCTATGCATAGGCAGTCCTGATGGGCCCCCATGGCCCCCACCCATGAAAATATCCAGTCAAAAAATATATATTTCAGATTCATACTTTTCAAGGGCCCTCTCTTCCTTTGAGGCCCTGGTAATGAGTACTGGTTTTACCCCCAGTCCGACCCTGGGAGCTAAACTATAAAGGCCACTGGCCCTCTAGAACAGAGTTTGGAGCTGTAAGGTCAAATTATTTTTATATACTTTATTTTCATTTTATTTACTTAATAATGCTGCTTTTGCTGACATTATGTCTGTGGTCAAAAAATAAAATGACTGATGCCTTGGCACAGTGCACAGACACACGCAAAGATCGGGATATGACAAATGCGCGCAGCAAGGCTAGAAGTGATACGTTTGGCTCTACTGGGCATGCGCACATAAATACAGCGATATTTTTGTCATACTGTACTAGTCGAGCGCTGTCGGAAACAATCGACTACTCCAGCATGCATTAACCATAATGCATACAAAGTGTTTGCAAGTAAGACGTGAATTTTAGAATTGCAATATTGCGGAGCTGTTACTATATGACCTTATCTATGTTACATGTAAAAATAAAATATGTAATGTAATAATTAGGGTTGTGCCTGAAGCCAAATACCTTATTATGAATGGCAAGGATAATGGCTTAAAAAACAAAAAACGGACAAGGAATAATTCTGCCTGAATACTCGGCTGAAGCTGACACAGTCAGGTGTTTGCTAGATAACAGGTGAGCCAGGGGATCAGCGGCAGAAGTGAATGAATGTAAACTTTATGAGTGAAAAGAGCGCAAATCAAACACAGCATTGTTGTCGTCTCTCTGTGCAAATACTCTCTGAGTAATTTTACCTATAATAATACATCATACACGTTATAGTATTTGTATATATTTAAAAGGCAATGATTTAAAGCTTAGGCTACGATATGATCCGAATGAATGGAATAAGCACAGCGCGCTCACCAATCAAACAGCAGCGCTGCGCGTCAGTTTCTCAAAAACCAAATCAGTTCTCTCTCAAGAGTAGGCTAATGATCAGCTTAGATACGGATACATTGTCTACTTGTCCTACATGTTTGCATCTTTACCTTTTGCTGGTTTGCGCGGAACACAAAGATCTCTTTAGTGAAATTCATTAACATTAAGACTCGCTCAAAGTGTTCTGCGTAATGAGAATGTGTGCATTGAATGGATTCAGTCGTGTTCAAATGATCACTAAACGTTTGTCATGACATCTCTCTGCTTGCATGATAAATATTATTTTAGAAATTAATAATTATTTCAGTTTAACACGACATACTTGTTCAGTGATAACTACGAAAAAAATATAAAAAGTCATAACAGTCTTATCAAGTAACTGTACGATGTTGTATCCGAATGCAGATAGGAAACATTTTGTGATTGTTACAGATACAAATACTCGACTCGTGGTTCATGCTATTGCAAATGAAAACACTAAATCTTTTTTTTTTTTTTTTTATGGATATGACATTAAATATTTAAATTGTCATGTAACAGCCAGTAGCCTAACTCAAGCATTTTTTTATAAAAAAAAATCGACTACTAGAAATCTGTAGTGTTGCAACCCCTATACTGTACAACAATAATTAGTATTTAATTATTGTTGTAAAGGGGACGTTTGAGGCGATCTAGGTGTAGACGTAAATAAAACACAATCTAACAGGTAGAAAATTAAATTAGAAACATCTAAACTTTTCAGGTCGCAGTAAGTGCACCGTTGGTCATGCACATCCTTTCCCGGAACAATACTGAAAGATAAAATGGAGAAACAGATGATCATAGCTGTACAGGAATAGCCATTTTTTAAATGAATCTATTAGCAGAGCTACTGAAAGGGATGTTTAGTGCTGGAAATCCATTTATTCTTTGCTGAAACTTCATCGTCGTCATGGTTGCCCAGCAACAGCAGACGCCACTGGAGCGCGAGCGCAGGCTACAGAGTGCTTTGGAAATAAGGAGAGCGGCGCGCCTAGTGTTTTCCACACGTTTTCATTCGCGACATCATGCAAATGTGGTTTTGTTTTGAAGGATACTTTTTTTTTTTTTTTTTTTTTTGGACTCGGTCGAGACCAACTAGAAGACTTGGCGAGTCCAATGGCCAAGTCCGAGACAAGTCCGAGTGCAAATTCAACGAGTCCGAGACAAGTCCGAGACGACAGAAAAATGTCTCGAGTCCGGACTCGAGTTCAAGACCGGACTCGTTGCTGAGCTGTATAATCACTAATCAGTGTTAAATTATCACTGGAGATTTACAATATACTGTTTACAGTATATATTCCATATTCCCCCTTTGAGCTGCTTAACCCAGTTGAGCAGGGGCGTAGATTATGCGGGGGACGTCCCCCCCCCACTTTTAATATCATGGAAATTCATCCCCCGCACTTTTTCAGTCAAATGTGTTCCCATAGATGTTTTCAAGAGCTGGTGTGAATAAATATAGATTTAAACTCAAAGAGACAGAAAAGTCTGCGCATGACCTGATATTTTATTCGGACCTCGGACCCAGAAGCGCTAAACACTGCAGTGTGTGTTTCATCCATCCTCGATGCCGGAGCGCACTCTCGCGCAGAAAGTCATATCAGGAAACTCCTAATATGGGCAACAGCGTCCAGCTAGCGTTGTTTGGAAACAGTGGTTTTGACAGAAGAACTTAAGCTTTTGGAAACACGAAGACATTAATATACGATTGAGACAATATATGGTTTTTCAAAACATCTCCAGCAGGTGATAAACGGTATATCAACAAAACAGTGAGATTCAACAGAACAGTGAGAAAAAATAGATTTATTACAGTATTGAAACTATCCGGCCTTCTTATGTGATAAATAAGTGTTTGTAGTATATTTTAAAAAAAATATTTGTTATTGTCAAGCAGTTATAGAATAATTAAAGTTGCCTATAGTATCCACTACCAGTCAAGTCTCTTTTGTTCACCAAGCCTGCATTTATTTGATCCAAAGTACAGCAAAACAGTAAACTAAAATATGTTTACTAGACTATTTAAAATATCTGTTTTCTATTTGAATATATTTCAAAATGTTATTTATTGAGATTTTAAAGCTTGCTAAATAAAAGTATTCATATCTATAATTTCTTTTCCAAAATATATATATTTTTGAATGATACTTTGGATCAAATAAATGCAGGCTTGGTGAGCAGAAGAGACTTCTTTAAAAACATTACAAATCTTACTGTTCAAAAACTGTTGACTGGTAGGCTATAGATTACAGAAATGCTCCATTGTAATGTTTTATATTATATTGAAATGTGTGTGTGTGTGTGTGTGTGTGTGTGTGTATGTATATATATATATATATATATATATATATATATATATATATATATATATATATATATATATATATATATATATATAATTTCTGTCCCCCTCACTTCTGAAAAGATGGCTACACCCCTGCAGTTGAGCTCAAGTTTTTGTCATTTAAGGCCGTGCTCCTGGGTGCGCTTACTTCTATCAAGAGGATTGTGAACCTGCAGGCATTTTCAGTCACTGATTTTTGCCTTGAATTTGGGCCAGCTGACTCTCATGGTACCCGGAGACCCCAGCCTGATTATGTACCAAAAATTTCCCACTGCTCCCTTTCGGGACCAGGTAGTGAACCTGCAAGCACTGCCTTTGTAGGAGGCAAATCACAAGGTGAGCCATGCCCCTTGGGAGTGTGAGCTCACTCCACTCAAAATGTTGCCTCCTCTCTAGCAGATATCTTAGGGAGACCCCTAACATCATTGCCGTAACTTCTTCCCTCTTTCAAGGATTGATGGTTACATACATAATATAACTGAGATGTTCTTGGGGTATGGAGGACATAATGACACTTGCTGTAGTTAAGGCTCGTATGCACCATTTTTTGAGGTGCCAGTTCATTATAAATATTGGATCTTCTGTTTATAGAATATGCATATTGACATTTTTTGTTAATAAAAAAATAGGCAACTTTATTTTGGAACAAAGTTAACAATTTGTGTTCTGTTAGATGTGTTTTGACTACTTTTTCTATGTTGTATTATTACAGCTGTGTCCAAAACCGCTCCCTATCCCCTATATAGAGGACTATTTCCGGTGTACTGTCCAAATTCTGATTTCCCTACATTCATTCCCTACATCCCTTCACTACTTTTTACTCACAATCCTCTCTGATTTCAAGTGTACAAACAATATGCACTCACTGAAGCACTATTTCCCATAATCCAATGCAGAGGAAACTGACGAGCTGGAAGAGGGAGTGAGCTAGTTAGGGTGCCCTATGATCTTTGTAATCTTATCTGAGCTCGAAAAAATGTATGTATTATATTTCCGTGTTTATTTTTGTTACCAGTATCTTGATATTTGTAATATAATTTGAATTATTATGAATGTATTAAGCTTTCAAAACAGATTAGGCCTAGTAATACGCCATCGATGAAACCAATGTTGCTGGTGGTGCACGAGTGGATGCCTGCTGCTCCATTACAGCCCTTGCCAGTGACAGAGCTTCCAGCTGTTCCATTCCGGCATGATCCAGAGCTCCAGCTTGTTCCACTAACCTCCTCTGCATACCAGCAAACTCCTTCTTCAGCTCCTCCAGTTCCGCCATTTTTCTTCTTGCTCACAGACCTGGGACAGAATACTACAAAAAGCAAAGATCAGGCCAAGTATGATCCTGTTCGTGACGCCAAATTAATGTAGCGGAACATTTCACTACAATGTAGGGGTGAGTTTAACTTCTGCTAAAATAAATCTTGGACGACTAGGGAAATTGCAAGAGCTAGGTCTCCAAACCCTAGTACATTTGAATCCTTTACTTATTTACTTAAGTATGTTTTTATCTGCCTTGATAAGTATGCTTCTCTCTGTCGTAGCAGCGACTGATGAGGATTGAGGCTCTGGAATTTAATCATGTACACGATAGCTACCCAGAGTATTATGTGTTAATTAACCCCTCTTCCTCTCTATCAGCACACAAGACAAGAGGAATGCACCTACTCCAAGACAGTGTTTGGTAAACACAAAATAAACAAAAATAACAGAAAATAAAAAAACACAACCTCTTCCTTTGTGAATTGACCGATGAAAGTGTATGAAAAACAGAAACAGATTTTACTTATATCAAACTTGTGTTCAAAGTCTCTTTGTTTACTGCTGTAATCCCCCCCAACAATCAGAAATAAAAAAACTCTGATCTCCCAAAAAGTTCTGATGATGTTCAGTTAAACAAACAGTTCTAAGTAAATTTTTACATCTCACTTCACAGTATTTTTAAATGACAATCAACATACCCGGGTATAAACTCAATATCAGTCTTTTACCTCACCACAGAACTGGGCTGATGTTGGAGCATCCTTATATGGCAGGGTAATCAGTCAATCAATGGAAATCTGTTAAAATCAAGTATTTTCTTTTTAAGAAGGAAAAACAAGAAAGTAAATTTCTGAGAAAAATCAAAAATCTAAATCAAAATCGCTGACCATGTGAATGCTTCTCGTAAACAGGAAAATCTTGCATCAATGCACAAAACAAAAACAAAAACAAAAAAAACCCAGATGTAGTTTTGTTCAAAAGCAAGCACTGTTCTCAGTTCATAAAGTCTATTCAAGTATCAATATAAAAACTCTTTTAGAGAAAAGTTAAACATAATGCTAAGTCCCAGATTACTGGTTTAACACTCAAACAGGAAATTCAGTACTGCCAAAAGAGCATCATGGAGTCTGCAATGCCGTCCACGTCCACCCAGCAGCAGTAACGTGTCAAAAACAGCATCTGAAGAATTTTCTCAAAACAATAGCATCACAAGTCACTCATTCAGAAATCAGCTTCATTTTACAGTACCTCAGTTATCTTCAGACGGAGGCAAACAACATCTCAGCAAATGCAATTAGCAGCGCTTTCTCGTATTGGACAAACACACAGCTCGGTTCCACAGCAATCACGTCCTCTCATGATAGGACTCGCAGCAGCACGAGCTCGGTCCAGCCCCTTATCAGCTCACCTCCATACTCGTCAAATGCTGTTCCCGAAAAAACAAAGGAACTGCGAGAAATGCCTTTATTTCTTTGCCTCTCTGGCACTCTCCGTTCGAACGTCGCGCGCACCTCTCCAGCTTCCCCTATTTTCTGCCCCTCCTTATCACTTCCGTTCCACCCACATCCGTTCCGGTCTCAGCTTTTGATGTCTCTATTTGTTTCTCTGTTTCTGCTGTAACTAGGATTTACACAAGCTCCAGTCTGGATCCAGAACACCTGAGAAGAGATGATGCTGACCCTCAGAGGACCCCAGATGATGCTGACCCTGAATCAACAAACAGAACTAACAATTATTGATACAAGTGTGATTGCATTATAAAATGATTGCTCTTAATAGTGTTCATCATTTGGTTGACTACGTCTTGTATAAATGTTTCTGAAAAATCCTGTCACATGCACACAAACTGACAGTCACCACTGATAAGCTACTACTAAATGAAATGTAGCTAAACGTCTAGCGTCCTTGTCTTTCTCTAACTTTCTTTTTGCAAAACCTCTAAATTGACATCTGTCCATTTTGATTCATTTTCTCTTAAAAATATGACACATTTGCACCGCGTACCTTTTGTGGACCAACTCAAATCTGACAGATTGGGGACGGAAGAGGGGGACTGATAGTGGTCATGTAATCTTTATTTATAATTTATTATTATTAAGTTAGTGTTCATAAACGAGTTATGTATGGTCTTTTAAGAATTTCAAGTTAATAATAAAACAATTTACGAAATTTTTTTTAAAGCTTGTGTCATGTGGTGCCCCCCAGTTGTTCTGAATGGTTGGTGCCCCTTGGCACTGGCCCAAGTGCCCTTATGGATAATCCGGCTCTGCATAGAATAGAAGATACTGCAGTCAAATGTTTGACTGGGTTTGCATTATGCATCCACTAGATGGAGCTGTGCTAAAGGGACTGTAAACATTTTGACAGATAAATTCATATAAAGTGCTCCGATTATAAGGCGCTCCAGATTATAAGGCGCTCTGTTGTTTTTTGAGAAAATTAAAGGCTTTTAAGTGCCCCTTATAGTGCGAAAAATACGGTAATACATTAACATTTATGCATTTAGCAGACGCTTTTATCAAAAGCGTCTTACAGTGCATTCAGGCTAACAGTTTTTACCAAACATGTGTTTTACCAGTTTTTACCTAACATGTGTTCCCTGGGAATCGAACCCACAATCTTGCACTGATAACGCAATGCTCTACCACTTGACCCACAGGAACACACGATGTTGTGCTTTTTTTATGTTCTCACTATTGCTTTGTCTTTTATTATAGATTGTTTAGTATTTACTAAGTATTTACTCATTTGTTTTAACATAAATCACAGCAGCGTTCATATGTGAAGGACGTAGACTGTCAAACATACAGAACTTTTAGACAATCATAGCAGTTTACTTTTGAGTCAACAATCCACCTCACCTATTCAAAATAGCGTTCTGATGAGGGGGTTGAAAACAGAACAGAAAATAGCCTGTAAATTTCAAATAATTACATTTAGTCATTTTGAAATTGTTTTTTTTATGTAAAAATCTTTATCATTATAAGTGGACAAAATATAAAAAAGGCAGGTCATGACCCCTTAAAATTATTGTATAAACATTCTGTAGTCTACAATGATAATGCTGTCAGCTAGAGTGATTCATTTCAAAAAAGACATTAAACAGATGCTATTTTTCAAAGAAATTTAAAAAGTACTGAGGCAGCCATTATAAATATACTTATTACCAAACTTAAGAAAACACATTTCATCGCAGACAGCATTTCCCAGAAGGAAAAGAGAGGCAGGTGGTTATAACGATCATAATGCTTTATTACTATGTAGTGTAAACAAGCATTTGAGTATAAATTGAATACAATTCTGGATTTTGTTTCTCCTTGATGTGAAGTAAGTACATAACATTTAAACTGTATATTTTGTAAGTGTTATAAGTGCCACATGTTTCCTATGTTTTTATGTCAAGAGACTATTATTTTGAATGATTTTCTATACTCTCGGTTTATATTGTTATTTTATATTGAGAGATGGACAGAGGAAAAACAAGTGTGTTACACAAAATCATCACACACTAGTGCAGGACCACAACCCTTGAAAAAAGAAAATGTGTGGTATACTAGCCATTAATAAACTGCTTTATGCATACTGAAAAAATACTAAATAATATATTGTGCTAGTATATTACAATATATGAAATAATACATACAGAATGAATGCATCAGGTGTTTCAATAAAACAATTCCATGTATTATTTTATATGCATCAAATCAGCGTTTGCAATATATTGAAAAATATAAGCACTGGTTTACCATATATGGAAAGCATTATTTAATATACAACGCATTCCCATACATTTGTTTCATAAGGGAACACTGTCCACTTATTTATGTTTATTTGAATTCATTGTATGGTGGAGGAACATCTACAAGATGATGATGAACGGAAGCGCAGCTGGCCACAGGGATCTGCAAGGAAACAAAAAGCGAATATTATCAATTAAAAAAAAACAATCTATAAGCTGATCATATATGTAACTGTTATTGCACCCATTACTGAGTGCTTTACATGTTTCCAATACATGGACAAATCAACCATAAATTCAAAGAATGCTTTTCATGGAATTTTACTCAAACTCAAATTATTTACATTTATTCATTTAGCAGACACTTTTATCTAAAGTGACTTACAAATGAGGACAATGGAAGCAATCAAAAACAATAAAAGAGCAATGATATATAAGTGCTATAACAAGTCTCAGTTAACATAAACACAGTACACGTAGCAAGGGCTTATAAATAATGTAATAAATAAAAAGAAAACCAATAGAATAGAAAAATAATAGAGCAAGCTAGTGTTTTTTTATAACTGTATAATAAAAATAAAATAGAAAGAATACAAAAAGATTAGAAAAAGGAAGATTTTATTTTTTAAAGAATAGAATTAGAATAGTGAGTGTTAAATTTAGAAGGTCAAATAAAGATGGAAGAGATGTGTTTTAAGCCGATTCTTGAAGATGGCTAAGGACTCAGCTGCTCGAATTGAGTTGGGGAGTTCATTCCACCAGAAGGGAACATTTAATTTAAAAGTCCGTAAAAGTGACTTTGTGCTTCTTTGGGATGAACAATCAAGCGACGTTCACTTGCAGAACGCAAGCTTCTAGAGGCACATAAGTCTGAAGTAACGAATTTAGGTAAATGGATGCAGAGCCAGAGGTAGTTTTGTAGGCAAACATCAATGCCTTAATGCAATTTTATGTGATATGCTTCGATACGCTAATGTTTTACGTTTTGAGAGAAGAGGTATGACCTCAACATCCTGGCTAAATTTGCCCATTGCCATCTGATCATCATGGCCTCCTAACAATCCCCATATCTGCTGATTGGATTCATTACTCTGTCTCCTCTCCATCAGTAAGCTGGTGTGTGGTGGGCGTTCAAGAGCAATATGGCTCCCGTCGCATCATCCAGGTGAATGCTGCACACTGGTGGTGGATGAGAAAATACCCCCAGACTATGTAAAGTGCTTTGAGTGCCTAGAAATGCACTATATAAATGTAATGAATTATTATTATATTATTATTATTATTATTGCATTGCAATAGTCCAGCCTGGACAGAACAAGAGCTTGAACAGTTGTGCAGCATGTTCCGAAACAACCCTTACGAAAAATAACCATGGTTTTATTATAGTAAAACTGTAGTAACCCATGGTTTTTTGGCGTATTGACTGCCATTTGTAAAACCACAGATTTACTACAAATACCATGGTAAAACTATGGTTAATATAGCAAAACCATGGTTAATTTGTGGTTACCATGGTTTAACTACAGTAACCATGGTTTTTTGGTTTTATTTGTAGTAAAACCATGGTTAATTTTCGTAAGGGAAAGGGCTTGATCTTCTTGATGTTGAATAAAGCAAAACTGCAGGATCGGACAGTTTTAGCAATGTGGTGTGAGAAAGTCAGCTGATCATCAATCATAACTCCAAGGCTTCTAGCTGTTTTTGAAGGAGTTATGGTTGATGTGCCTAACTTGATGGTGAAATTGTGATGAAACGATGGGTTTGCTGGAATCACAAGCAGTTCTGTCTTGGCAAGGTTGAGTTGAAGGTGATGGTCCATCATCCAGTAAGAAATATCTGTTAGACAAGCTGAGATGCGAATAGCTAGCGTCGGATCATCAGGATGGAATGAGAGGTAGAGTTGAGTGTCATCAGCATAGCAGTGGTATGAAAAGCCATGTTTCTGAATGACAGAACCTAATGATGCCATGTAGACAGAGAAGAGAAGTGGTCCAAGAACTGAGCCCTGAGGCACCCCAGTAGTTAGATGTTGAGACTTGGACACCTCACCTCTCCAAGATACTTTGAAGGACCTAAAAAAAAAGCAGCGGACAGATCAAGCAGGATAAGTACTGAAGATTTGGATTCTGCTTTTGCCAGTCTTAGAGCTTTAACAACTGAGAGCAAGGCCGTCTCAGTTGAATGTCCACTTCTGAAGCCAGATTGGTTGCTGTCAAGGAGGTTGTTCTGAAACAAACTGTGAAAAAATGCAGAGACTGTGTTGAACACAGCTTGTTCAAATTCTTACCTCTGAGCTGTTAAGATCGTGGAAATCATTTGGCTGTGGTGCTAAAACTTGAGCAAACTGCACCTTTGGGGAAAAATACACATGTAATGTTTTATACCTTCTTACTGTGAGATGACATACATGCAAAAACACTGACAAACAGTTTCATTGTCACGGGAATAAGAAATTAGAAATAAATGCATCCCAAATCATTGTTTGTTTAATTGAGACTCCAAGAGGTAATGGATGGTTTACTATTTCCTGTGCAGATCTGTGCATATGTTAACAGCTACAATTACCCACAAAACATTGCACTTTAAATTAAGATTTGATTAGAACTACAAACATGCATTAAATGTATTAAAGGGGTCCTATTATGCTCTTTTACAAAGACTTGATTTTGTATCGGAAGAGTAAAGGCGCGTTTCCACCGCAGGAACTTTACCCAGGAACTAGGGACTTTGGGCTGGTACTTGGTGTGTTTCCACCGCAGGAACCAGGAACTAAATAAAGTTCCGGGTAAAAAAATGCCCCTCAGAAAGTCCCTGCTGGCGAGGTGGTACTTTTTCAAAGTTCCGGAACTTTCGGGGGCGGGACTTTGGCGCTAAACATTCTGATTGGTTGAGTTCACGCAGCATTGGTTGAGTTCAACCACCATTTATTCGAATCAACATTTTCAAAATATTACTGTTATTGTGTCATGAAATGTAATTTTAAAAGTATTTCAGGCGAGAATGTAGTTGTTTAAAACTCAAATCTGTGGTTTATTTATAAAGACAGTGCCTATTTAAAAATGTGTTTCGCCGATCTCAGAGACGATAAGCTCCACTCGATCAGCGGGAGCTCAGTCCTCATGTATCCGCAGAGAGCAGCCTCTCCTGGGATAGACCTTCTGATATGCGCCGCTGGCTCTGATGTGTCTTTAGTGGTTAAACATAAAATATAATTCAGCTGCGGGGTAAATCTAACAGGTTTTCTTTGGTCTGTATTCAATTTATCTATATGTTAAAATGAAAATAAAAAAGGCAAGTCTATATAATATTTCGTTTCATTGCAATGGCTGTATATAACATTACACATATCACTGAACTAAGTACATTTCTGCAGCTGTTATTATGTTTAAATGAAAACGAAAGGAGGCAGTGGTATTTTATATCCTATTTAGTTTTATTGTAAATATACTGAGGGGAAAATAACAGTAGCCAAAGCGATCTGAGTTCACGCAGCATTGGTTGAGTTCAAACACCATTTATTCGGATAATTTTCAAATATTACTGTTATTGTGTCATGAAATGTAATTTTAAAAGTATTTCAGGCGAGAATGTAGTTGTTTAAAACTCAAATCTATGGTTTATTTATAAAGACAGCGCATTTAAAATTTAAAAATGTATTTCGCCGTTCTCGTAGACGGTGAGCTCCACTCGATCAGCGGAAGCTCAGTCCTCATGTATCCACAGAGAGCAGCCTCATCTCGGACAGATCTTCTGATATGTGCCGCTGGCTCTGATGTCTCTTTAGTGGTTAAACATAACATAATTCAGCTGCGGGGTAAATCTAACAGGTTTTCTTTGGTCTGTATTCAATTTATTTATATGTTAAAATGAAAATAAAATATTATAATATAATATTATAAATATAATATTTTGTTTCATTGTAATGGCTGCATATACACATATCCCTGAACTAAGTACATTTCTGCAGCTGTTATTATGCTTAAATGAAAACCAAAGGAGGCAGTGGTATTTTATATCCTATTTCGTTTTATTGTAAATATACAGAGAGGAAAATTACAGGATTCGCGTCGTCGCTGACATCAAACTCCCCAGTCGAATGCACAAAGTCAGAACTAACTACCGATGATGATGCACGTCCAAAATCAGCGTACCTTTTTTTTTTTTTTTAAATCAGCGGTACTTTGTATTGAGAAACCCGCAGACCTACGTCACCAGTCTATTTGCCTAATCTACCCGGTACTTTACACCGCGGTGGAAACGCAGAAAGCAACGGGTCTGGGGGGAAAAAAGTTCCTGGGAAAAAAAGTTCCTGGTACAAATGTTCCGGGTAATTTCGGTGGAAACGCGGCATAATAGAACATGCTCTCATTCTTGATGTTTCGAAAAAACGCATACTTTTTCACATAATTCACATTATTAAAATATCTTTCTTCCCATCAGGCACAAACATCAATCAACAATTATTTCTATAACACGTTTAAAGACAACTTGTTGACCAAAGTGCTTTACACTCTCCACATTACCACAAATTAACACAATCAATACAGATCACTACTCCGACTCCAGACACCTAGGAGCATTTGTAAGTAATTCAACATTCCAACGAGTTACAGGATCTAATATGCTTGTCATATGCGCACAAAAAACAAAGGTAATCCAAATAAAATGTAATAGTAATAGGAAAAACATGTTTTAAGGGTTGCCTGGAATGCAGCATAAGTAGGGTGAAATAACAAGGAACAAACAGGTGAGAATGAACTAATCAATGGAAGACAGAAACTAAAAGAAAATACAAAGAAGTCCATGACAATGCAGAAGGGGGCTATGGTTCTTTGAGATTAAGTCAGAAAAATACTGTGCTTTGGCTGATGTAATAAACTGTAATAAATAAGTAACCATACAAACTCTAAGAATCTCATACCAGACTTGGAGCTTATCTTTTGTTCCATTTGCTCTGCACATTTTTGTCTGATTGACTGACTCTCTGTGTTAATCCAGGGCTGAGATACAACTGTAGATTTTACCTTTTTAAGTGAAGCTATACCTTTATATATAGATAATAAAACAGTTTGAGAAACCCTGATCTAGGACATTACTCACCTGAGGAGAGCAACAGCAGCCAGTGGCTTTACAGGCAAATGCTGACAGATAGATGGAGATGATAAACTCAAGCACAGCGAATAACAGCAACACTCCTCTGATTCCCCTGAAGAGAGTCTGAGAGAAAATGAAACATTAATACAAATAATAATACCAAAATCAATGACAATTACTACTCACAATGCTCAGCAGTCCAGAATCAACCATCCTTGATGTTCATATGTTAATATAACATACTTAGGGCCAGATTTACTGAACAGCGCAAATCAGTTTGAGAGCACAATCCAATAAAAGCAATGGTGATAGTAGAAATTTCATTGAATAACACATATGACATAATGACAAATGAAAAAGAGAATATGACAAACAAACAAACCAATAAAGAAAAGAAAGGAGAGAGAAGTGCAAATTAACATCTGAAAGAGTTTGCAATGGTACAGTCGGTTATTAAATTTGGCTCTTATAGGTCAAACTGAGCTAACTTTACAATTAACATATAGTTTCAACTTCTTCTTGTGTTGTAAATGATATATTAACTACTTGTGAAATGGCAGATAAAAAGAGTGAAGAGATGAGTGCAGAATAAGGCTTGTGTACTGCTGTGATATTACTGTAATTACTAAATAAGTTGATAAGTTGATGACACACCTCATAGTTTCTTTCTAAATAGTAACAGTCATAATCATTGCAGTTAGTGAATGGCCCTATAACCAAATCCAGAGAGGCTAAAATAATGGCAATGCCGGCGGTTATAGTACTGAAAATGTTCATTCCAAGTGAAGCATTCACCTATAGGGAGAAAACAAACATAAAACAGATTAATAAATTAGCAAGATCTTTAAAGCATTGTGGTAACACATTAATATAGATGGAAAAGTATATGTAGTGTGATTAAAAAAAAAAAATTACTTCACATTAATAAATAAATATAGAAGCAAACATCAGGGTCCAAGCACCAATAGATCATGTGGATAATGAAGTGATACAATTTTGCAGGGCAAATCCATAATTTGTTTTAATGACGTTTGGTCAAAAGATGAGTTCTGTCACTTACAAGTCTTTACGTTTACATTTACATTTCATTCATTTAGCTGGCGCTTTCATGCAAAAGTTACTTACAAATGAGGACAATAGAAGCACTCAAAATCAACTAAAGAGCAATGATATACAAGTGCTATAACAAGTCTCATTTAGCTTAATGCAGTACATGTAGCAAGGGTTTTGTTTTAGCAAATTATATAATAAAAGAAAAAGAAAAAAGAAAATTAGCAAGCTAGTGCCTTTTTACCACTTATGTTTATTGTATAATAAATAAAAAGAAACCAAATGCAAGTGCAAGTCTAAAATAGGCATTTTAAGAATAGAAGTAGAAGAGAGTGTTAGACTGACAAATAAACATTTAATGAAAAGTCAGTGAAAGTTATTTTGTGCCTCTTTTTTCCAGACCGCGCTATTCAGCTCGACCAGCTGACGTGCTATCAGGCGGACAGAGTTAATGCGGTAAATCACACTGCGGCAGGCTTTTTTTTTTCGGTGCCATGATGCTGTTGTGATTTGCAAACACTGCTCACCCCTGGTGAAGTTTATGATTAATAAGAGCCAGCCATTCTATCTGCCGAGGATTTATACTGCCATACTGCTCATCTCGGTTTACATTCCCCCAACAACAGCAACAGGAACGACGCACAAAATGAACTGTACCACCACATCGGTGAGCAGCAGACAGCACACCCTGATGCTTTTCTCATCATAGCTGGGGATATCAACCATGCTGACTTAAAGAGTGTTATTTTATTTAACCTTTATTTAACCAGATAAAAAACTCATTGAGATTAAAAATCTCTTTTTTAAGAGTGACCTGGCCAAGACAACAGCATTTACATACAATTTAAAAACATACATGACATCAAAAAAACAAATGATATTTAGTCAATGTGTCAGTGTGTTTCCAAATATTAACCAACACATTTACTTTCCAACTTTAGGTAATAACATTTTACACCACACAGAGAGGAGCTTACAAAGCCCTCCCCCTCCCCCACCTCGGAGCCTCAGACCACATCAGTGTCATGCTAATGCCTGCATACAGACCACTCATTAAAGTCGCCAAACCAGTTTACAAACAGATTAAAATGTGGCCAGGAAGGATCATCAGAGATTCTTCAGGACTGCTTCAACACAACTGACTGGGACATGTTTAAACAGGCTGCCACATGCAATAACACCACTGACCTCCAGGAGTACTCAGAGACTGTCACTGCCTACATCAATAAGTGTATTGATGATGTAACGGTCACAAAAACCATCACTGTCCGGGCCAACCAGAAGCCGTGGATGACAGGGGAGGTCTACAAACTCCTGAAGACACGAAACGCAGGGCCAACCTGTCCCGTGGCATCAGAGAGGCTAAGAGACCACACTCCAGGAGGATAGCTCACCAATTCAGTGACAGCAGAGACACTAGGAGCCTGTGGCAGGGGATACAGACCATTACGGACTACAAGCCCCCACCACGGACCTGTGACAGCAACATCTCTCTGCTGAAAAAGGCTGAACAACTTCTTCGCTCGCTTTGAGCAACAAAACAGCACCACTGCACAGAAGACTCCACCTCCTCCTGGTGACCAGGTGATGACGCTGACCCCAGCATGAGGAGATCCTTCAGCAGGATCAATGCACACAAAGCTCCGGGTCCTGACAACATCCCTGGGCGTGTACTGAAAGACTGTGCAGCAGAACTCACTGATGTCTTCAGACATTTTCAACATCTCACTGAGTCAGGCTGTTGTTCCCACATGTTTCAAAACTACCACTATCATCCCAGTCCCAAAGAAGCCATCTCCATCCTGCTTCAATGACTACCGTCCGGTTGCACTTACCCCCATCCTCATGAAGTGCTTTGAACGGCTAGTCATGTACCACATCAAGTCTGCCCCCCCCCCCCTCCCTGGACCCCTTCCAGTTTGCATATCGGTCCAACCGCTCGACTGATGATGCCATCACTACTGCCATCCACTCACACATCTGCACAAAAAGGACTCGTACGTCAGACCACAAAATCAGTGCACTGGCCAAGAAATCACAACAGCGTCTCTACTTCCTCCACAAACTGAGGAGAGCCAGAGCCCCGGCCCCCATCATGTACACCTTCTACAGAGGCACCATCGAGAGCATCCTGACGAGCTGCATCACTGTGTGGTATGGCACATCCAATGCGACCTGCCGTCCAGTTTAGAAGATCATTGGTGTCTCTCTCCCCTCCCTCCAGGACATTTATGGAACCTGTCTCACCCGTAAAGCCCTGTGCATCGCAGGTGATCCCAACCACACGTCACACAGTTTCTTCAGTTTGCTGCCATCAGGGAGGAGACTGCGGAGTCTCCAGACCAGGACCAGCAGACTGAAGGACAGCTTCATTTATCAGGCTCCCGAAATTTCCCCCTCCTTCCCCCCTACTGCCCCAGGCACCACAGAACTATGACCCAGTCAGTATGTACTGTACATGTGGAAGAATTGACAATAAAGAAAACTTGATATTACTTGACTTAATTTTTGTCTGAATTTGTTTATGTCACATCTGTGTCTCCCACCGGAGCTGCTGCTGGACTGCAGATCTGATGTCTCATGGTAGTTTTGAATAAGACTGCTGCACGCCAGAGTGTTACTGTATGTAACCCAATGTAGTGTCATGTTATAAAGTGAATGATGATTGTTAATTTTACTGTCTGTCATAAATACATTTACATTTAAGGATTCAAGGGAAATCAAGGGATTATTGTTTCTAGAAGTTCTTCAAAAGTAAATATTATTGTGCCATCTAGTGTTGTGTGTTTTTCTTATAAAGGAGAAAAAAGAAGAGAAGAAGAAATCTGTATAAACCAGTACAGGATCAGTACAAACACAACAGAACTCTATTTTGGTACTTCCAGCACGGTGCTTAGACCCTTAAAAGTAATGACTGCTGTGTACATACCAAACACAAACTGGAGGGTGAATTAATTTTATTTTCGGCAGCAATGCAGAGTGAGCCTGCAGTAATGTACTGAGAAGAGAAAGACCAAAAATTAGGCTTGCGCTGGAATATGTAACTTGTATTGAAAGATGGAACACTTAATTGTATGACTGTTTCTTACGATGACAGATCCCCAGTAAGGCAGTCCACTATAGACAAAGAAAAGATCTGCAAAAACTGTAGACACAATGCCAAACAGGAGAGTCAGCAGACCGATCATAATCTGGACCGTCTGTGAGGGACAAAAATAATTCAGAAAGTGTGAGAAGGACAAGAGTCTTTCATGAGGGGAAACAATATAATATATACAATATACATTTATGGCAGCTGTAGTTATGGACTTATGATTCTGCAAGTATTTGCGGATGTGTAAGATTGGATTCCTTTACAATTTTTGATAGTTTCAAACTCCTAAAGCATTGTTCTCTGTAACTGAAACACTGTAAAGTTTACTTTTTTACTCTGTAAATGATAAACCTGATCTTGTATTGGTCACGTTCTTAAATAAAAATTGCATAAATTCCTCATTCAGAATTTATTCAAGTACATGTCCTCTCTCACACTGACATGCACAAATAAAAAACAATTATTAGGGTTTACAAGACATTTCTCACCCCAAGGGCTTTCGGCTGGCCTTTGAGAAATGCCTGAAGTCCATGAAGAGGTGAAACTCCTGCCACCTGCTGTACATAAACAGGAGCATTTGTCGTAACGGGTGTTGATTGTGTTAACGGTTGCAGCTGGATGACGAGCGTTGAAGAGGTCATGGGTATGACAGTGCTGGACATTCTGGTTTCTGAATCTCCAAATGACCTGTAGAAAATCATAATAAACCATAACATGCAAACGATATGATTATGAAACAGACACATTTTACATTTACATTTATTCAATTAGCTGACGCTTTTATCCAAAGTGACTTACAATTGCTATATATGTCAGAGGTTGCACGCCTCTGGAGCAACTAGAGGTTAAGTGTCTTGCTCAGGGACACATTGGCTTCAACCAGTGGATTCGAACACACACACACACACACACACACACACACTTATTAGGGACATCTGTTCAATTGCTTGATAAAACAAATTGCCAATCAGCCAATCACAAGGCAACAACTCAATGAATTTGGGCATCTAGATGTGGTGAAGATGACTTGCTGAAGTTCAAATCAAGCTATAGAAGGGATTTAAGTGACTCTGAACGTGGAATGGTTGTTGGTGCCAGACGGACTGGTCTGAGTATTTCAAAAACTGCTGATCTACTGGGATTTTCACACACAAAAATCTCTAGGGTTTACAGAGAATGGTCCGAAACATAGAAAATATCCAGTGAGCGGCATTTGTGTGGACACAAATGCCTTGTTGTGGTCAGAGGAGAATGGGCAGACTGGTTAGAGATGATAGAAAGACAACAGTAACTCAAATAACCACTTTTTACAACCAAGGTATGCAGAATTCTAACTCTAAGGTCAGCAAAATTTGGACAATAGAAGATGAAAAAGAATGTTGCCAGGTCTGATGAGTCTCAATTTCTGCTGTGACATTCAGATGGTAGGATTAGTATTTGCCGTAAAGAACATGAGAAGTCCAATAATCAGGAAAACAAAAGCAATAACCGACAAACTCTAACTCAATCGATTGGAACTAAAACAGGGCAGATCACAAGGGACAGAAAGGTGAACACGATGGAGGTGTTTACTAATAATAAGAACAGTAAACAAACCAAATATGGGCACAAGTGGGAGAAAAGACAACAACCAGTCCAATGGGGGTGTGACATTTCGACCCCCTCCCTGGGACCTGGCAGGGAGCCGGACACATACTGGAGAAGGTTCCAGCAGAGTACGGACACCCAGAAGGAGGACAACAACCAGAGTCCAGGGAGGAGATGATGGAGGGAAGAAGCCAGGGATGAAACTGTAGGAACCAGAGCGTACCAGACAGAGGGAGGAGTCAGGGAGAAGACAGAAGGGACCTGGAGCAGGAGGAGCCAGCCAAGTCCCAGGCTGCAGCCATGATGGTGGCCCACGGTGGAGCTAACGGAGGGAGGAGTCAGGGAGAAGACAGAAGGGACCTGGAGAAGGAGGAGCCACCCGAGTCCCAGGCTGCAGCCATGATGGTGGCCCACGGTGGAGCTGACGGAGGGAGGAGTCAGGGAGAAGGGACAGAAGGGACCTGGAGCAGGAGGAGCCAGCCGAGTACCAGGCTGCAGCCATGATGGTGGCCCACGGCGGAGCTGACGGAGGGAGGAGTCAGGGAGAAGACAGAAGGGACCTGGAGCAGGAGGAGCCAGCCGAGTCCCAGGCTGCAGCCATGATGGTGGCCCACGGTGGAGCTGACGGAGGGAGGAGTCAGGGAAAAGACAGAAGGGACCTGGAGCAGGAGGAGCCAGCCGAGTCCCAGGCTGCAGCCATGATGGTGGCCCACGGTGGAGCTGACGGAGGGAGGAGTCAGGGAGAAGGGACAGAAGGGACCTGGAGCAGGAGGAGCCAGCCGAGTCCCCGGCTGCAGCCATGATGGTGGCCCACGGTGGAGCTGACGGAGGGAGGCGTCAGGGAGAAGACAGAAGGGACCTGGAGCACGAGGAGCCAGCCGAGTCCCAGGCTGCAGCCGTGATGGTGGCCCACGGTGGAGCTGACGGAGAGAGGAGTCAGGGAAAAGACAGAAGGGACCTTGAGCAGGAGGAGCCAGCCATGTCCCAGGCTGCAGCCGTGATGGTGGCCCACGGTGGAGCTGACAGAGGCAGCGAGCCAATGAGCCAGGGCAACAGGGAGGATCAGGAGGGCCAAGAAGTCTATAATTGAGCCTGAGCAACAGATGACTGAGGTGTAGCCGGAGGGAAGTAGAGATGTACATCTCAGGCTTATTTTAGTTATTCTGATTCATTGTCAAATGGTTTGGTTCCACACAAAAAATTAGCATAGGCCTTATCTCAAGTTTAGTTACTGTGGAAACTTATGCTGGGAAACTAATCTGGTCTAAAGCAGGCTAACTGTCAGACTAAGCTAAGTTCCTCTACTGAGTACTGACCAATAAATAGGGCTGGGTATTGTTCAAAATCTTTTGATCCGGTGCCAATTTCGATACCTCAGTTTCGATACCGGTTCCTAACGATACTTTTTTCGATACCATATGTTTTGAAATCCATTTCAACATCAGCACAAATACATTAAACACAAAACTTTTATTTTTCACCTTAATTAAAACAAATTCTGGTAACACTTCACACTCAGGATAACATTATTAATACAACTGGTTGTGCTTTTTGGATAGGGGTGTGCTATTCAGCGGCGGACTGGGACCAAAAAGTTGCCCAGGCTTTCTGGCCCACAGCAGCCCAACACATCATAACGCAAACGCCCCTGTTTTTATGTCATTTATTAATTTTATATTTAACTAAACAGTTTGGGGATTTTAACCAATAGGGCAACTGATCCTCCATTGAAAAAAAAAAGAACAACAGCTGTTCATTTAGCGACTCCAAGTGAGCGATACATGCTCATCAAGACACAAACATTCTTCTAGAACTCACTCTTAGCATTCAGTTAGCAGATCCATGCGAATCATGCATGAAATAGACTCAAACAATAGCTTTATGTGCTTTACAGATGAACTTGAAGTCTTTATTCATTCGAGATGTTCAATAATAGCTCATCTTTGACTTGGTAATACAAGTTCATGATCAGATTAGTGAACCCATGATTCTTTTGAGTCAATGTTTTAAAATAATCATTTATTTTGTTTAACGAAACCAGTGTGGAAACCAGTGTTTCACAAATAGATCTGAAGTGCAGGGCGTACAGAGAATGAATTCATCTTTCGAGTCTCGAAATTCACTGTACCGGATAAATCTGTCTCTCTCTCTGTTTTTTAGACGACGTGAAAGGGGGCGTTTCAAGATACGCAAAAGAGTAGACCAAACTAAACAGAGAGGGAGGGCAAAACACTCATCCAGACAAATGCATCATTAACACCGGCTTTGGTTGCAATACTATTATTGCATATGTTGCACATTGCTGACTCGGCATGACTTTAATAAAGTGTAGCCGGAAACATTTTGAGAAAAAACAACTAGCGAGTTTTTTCAGAAATCCTCCCCATCCCGTCACGTCACGTGGTGGTGGACAGCCAATCACGGCGAATTTGGGTCCTTACATGCACGTATGCTACAAGCTCACACAGACACAGCCGCTTGGCAAAAAAAAAAGAAAAACAGCCGCTTGGCTTTTGGAACCGAAATTTGGCACCGAAAGATAAATAGTTTTCCGATACTCATAGTATCGAAGTTTTTCGTTCGATACCATAAAGGCATCGAAGTTCGGTACCCAGCCCTACCAATAAATACACAATGATATTACCACTGCCTCAAATACTATTATTTGCCATGCAGAATTTCTCTCTGGTTTTATTACAGCTGTATTCAAGCCAGGTTTTGGACTTTAATCCCAGTTTTTCCTTGAGTCTCCTTACTGTTGTGATGCTTCATATTCATGCAGCAGCAGTGCATGAGGTGCATGAAAGGTTCCTCACTTTAATGGCAAAAAAATACATATATATGTAACATAACACTGTCTCTGATGTGATAATTCACTCTATGAAAGTGATAATTGTGAAAAAGGCCCAGCAGAGGTTGTACTTCCTTTATCAGCTGAAAAAGTTCAACCTGTCACAGGCACAGATGACACAGGTTTACTCTGCTATTATTGAGTCTGTTCTGTGCTCTTCTATAACTGTCTGATTTGGGTCAGCCATGAAAAATCAGATTTAAGAAGACTGCAGTTGACTGTTAGGACTGCAGAAAGGATCATTGGTGTGTACCTGCCAAACCTTCAGGACTTGTACAACTCCAGAGTGAAGAAACAGGCAGGTGACATCATAATAGACCCCTCTCAAACAGATGCTACAGATCTCTGGGCTCTAGAACATCTAGACATAAAAACTGTTCTTCCTCTATGCCATCTCTACCTTAAACATCTAACATATGATTCATAACCTGTGTTCTGTAATTCATTTCTGTAAATCATTCTACATCTTTAATTATTGCCTTCTCAAGTATAATGTAATTACATATGCAGATCTCTATTATTTATACAGTCCTATATAGAGTTAAATGCACAAATCTGTACATAAATCAATCCACTGTTCCAGATTCATACACATTATTTATTGCCAAGTCTTACTAATTTTATTTTATTAAATTTTTTCTGTTCTCATGTCAGATGAGTATGTATGCATGTATGTATGTAAAAGAAAGTACCTTAAAAATAATAAATGGCGAATAAAGCTAATTCTGATTCTGATAATGGTATTAATACTTTCAACCTTTAATTATGTTCACATGGACACTAATATGACCATTCTTTAGTTCTACTGTAAATGTAGCCATATGATCATCCTTTTAAACAATTCATAGAAAACTATTTATTAATTTATAATAACATTTAAACTTCATGGTGAACTATCTATCCCTTTAAGGGCACGGAGCTTAGACATGTTTCCTGCCTGGGACAGTCTTGCGCAATTTCTTAATGTCATTTGTTCAGCACGCGCTCTCAAACTGTTTTGAGAAGTTGGAGTCCCTCCAGGATTTTGTAATTATGCGACTGCACAATTCAGAGGAACAATTGTTTGTGCAACAAACCACTGTGTTCATGATTAAGACATTACATTCAAATAATATGATAAGAAACAGTTGTTCGCAATATCAACGAGCAAAACGAGCTGTTTTGACTAAAAACAGCAGAAAGCGGAGGCTAGACATAGTTTTACCGAAGGCAGACGCGGAGGATCGGGCGTTTGTGCTGCGGGCGACGCGAGTTCGAGTATCATTTACGGTCCACTCTTCTCTCTGCTAGTCGAAACATTCAATACATAATAATTGTTTGTAAACAGAAACTTCATCTACTCTCACTTTTAAATAGGGAGAAAAAAAATGTGTTTAATATATACATTTTATGATAAAAGTTAGCTGTTCATAAACTGTTTCTGACTTCTCGAGTAAACAGCTCACAACTCAAGTTCAGTCTCCCAAACGCACATCTTAATATCGTGACTTTTACATGACAGCATCATATAAGACATAAGAATCAGAAGCTTTATTATGTTGAATTTGACTTTACGACAGGAACTTCCAGTGTAGAATATAAGAAACCACTTACCGATAGATAAAAGACAGAAGCTTTGATTTGCAGCGATCAGAAATGCGCTTTTATCACAAGATGAATTGTTGGTTTCGATTTACACGTGAACCCCAGTAAACGCTCTGATGAGCACCATCTCGACTGTGATTGGTCCATCCTGACACCAAGCTGCTGTGATTGGTCCATCCTGAAACCAAGAGGCTGTGATTGGTCCATCCTGACTCTAGACAGCTGTGATTGCCTCATATCCTGTTGAGCGCATCATCACGAAAATAAGTGACTGGAGAGTTGTGCAGGGAGGATATATAATGTTTACTGCTGCTGTACTAGACCTAAACAACAATCATTACTGGATGATTAGATATTCACCGTCTTTCGGAGTCTACTTTTAGCTTTGTTCTATATTATGCACACACTAAAATGAGCATTGATAAAGAATGATGTGTGTGTGTGTGTGTGTGCGTGTGTGTGTGTGTGTGTGTGTAAGGGCCAAACAGTCTGGAGAGGGTTTTGCAAGCATAAATAATAACAATAATAATAATATATAATAATAATAACAAATAAATAATTTAAATAAAACTGTAATGCAGCTTTAAATTGTCCCTTAATTAATCCATTAATATAAAAAAGCTTTGCTAATATCCAAATGTCTATGCTTGAGAATGAGCACAAAGAAAAAAAAAATTTAGTCTGAAATTGAGGTTCATGTTGGGCGTTTTTTATTTAATAATGTGTAATTATTCTGTGAACAAACAATTTGTGTGTAGTTATATTTTCTACTGACTATTATCAAAGTTACAACTTCTAAAAACAACAGAAATAACAATAATAAATATAAAATAATTAGGTTTCCAAAAGTAAGAATAAACTATGGATTTGAGTAAAATTATCAGTCATCTTCTAAAAAGCGAGCCATCCTACTTTTAAAATCACTTGCTATCAAAACTAACAAAAAGTTTAGTGTCACAAAATTCTTGCAAAATTAAAAAAAAAACATTGAAATAAAAATGGGATGTTTCATATCATAATTAAACATGATTATGGATGTGATATGGCATTTCTTTATATTTACACAGTTTACTAATGTTGCTCAAATATGCCATTAATGTACTGACACAAATATATCTAATGTAAATGACAAAAACAAAGTTTATGGCTGATGTCACAGAAGCAAAGCAGCAGATGTTATAAATAAAGTCAGTTAACAATGTCATTGAACAGAATATGTTTTTTTTTACTGTGTTTTTATTGAACTTTTTTCTTTTTTATATATTAAAAATAAATAAATAACAACAGCAAAAAACAAACAATAACAACAGTTAAAGTTCAAATAAATACACAAATCCTTGACAGCACTTCAAAGAATACACCACATACCAGCACATTCACTGCATTGTTCAAGCATTAACATATATTAAGTCTATTTATGATGTCCCAGTGTTTATGGATTGTAATATAGCGTCGTAATTGTAAACACCTAAAGAGATCATTCGATCTCAATGTAAACCATTCTTTTCCCATCTACTAAAGGCACTATGCCATATAGAAGGGAGGAAATCTGGGTTACCTTTAATAATAAATTTTGACAGTGTGCTGTATCCATATACTTGTTTTCTTCATTCTTTTCTGTGCTTGCAAGTCCATGAATGGCAGAACTGGCAAAGAGACGAAGTCTACTACTGGTTGCTAATAAAACGGATTAAGTTTAGACGTGTGCCCTTGCATCCTCACATAATACAAACGGAGAGTTCAGTAGTTCATGTTACTATTATCTAGCAGATTTATTTTCCTCCATATATCATACAGCTGTAATATCTTGACTCATAATACATAACCAAAACAACAAACCGTATTCTTCACTATCAAGGCAAGACACAAAAGCACAGTCGAAAACTGTTTGCTTCCCAAATCAGCAACACCTGTGTCTGCGTTTCCTCTGGGTTAAATGACATACCTGGCTGACCTGTGATCAGCTAGTCCACAAAACACATCCAGCCCACTAGTGGCACAGGAAAAAAAAAATACATACAATACCGAATGAATATGGCTCATACACTCCAGCCCCTAATTGCATCAGCCAGAGCAATTACACCAAATTCAAAGGAGCCTTAAATACCAAAAATATAGCTTATATTAATGGGAACCAATTACTCTTTAGCTTCATTAAGCAAGCATATCTTAGTTATGGCTCGTTCAATGATGTTTGTCCTGGTCTTCAAACGAACCACACGCACCAGACCTCTTTTATCAGGCAAAGTTTCCAAGACTCTTCCTAGCATCCATGACCCACCTGGTGCTGTGGAGTCCGCAACCATGACCAGGTCTCCAAGTACAAAATTCCTCTTCTCCTGGTTCCATTTATGATACACCTGTAAAAGCGGTAAGTACTCACGGATCCACCTCTTCCAAAAGAGATCAGAGATGTACTGGGTTTGTTTCCACCTTCTTCTTGAGTAAACATCCCTTTTGTCGAACAGTCCTGGTGGGAAAACTGGTTTTTCTTTGAGGAGGAGCAGATGGTTTGGTGTCAAGGCCTCAAGATCGTTGGGATGTGATCCAGCTGGAGGGTTAAAGCTCCACTTGATTCCCTTCCTAGACAAGGCTCTTTCAATGCGGTCATGATTCAAGGAGGCTAAGGCTTCTCGCAGCTCCCTTTCTGCACCCACAAAGTTGGTGCCATTGTCAGATCTCAAATGCGAGACTTGTCCTCTTCGACAGATGAACCGTCCCAAATCATTGATGCACGAGTCGGTGTCAAGAGAATAGGCCACTTCCAGGTGCACAGCCCTGCTCGCCATGCAAGTGAATACTACTCCATATCTTTTCATGATGCTACGCCCTCTTTTCACGTCAACTGGCCCAAAGTAATCTACACCAACGTTAGTAAATGGTGGTAAATCAGGAACCAATCTCTCTTCAGACAAGTCTGCCATTTTTTGCTCACCAGTTTTTACACCATGGCGCTTACAAATGAGGCATCTTGATATGATCTTCCTTACTGCAGTAGGTCCACTTGTGATCCAGTATTTTCTCCTTGTAGCGGATAGCACATGATTTCTACCTCCATGTCCAAGCTGTAAATGGACATGATGAAGGATAAGATCGGAGATATGTTGGTCCTTTGACAAGATGAGGGGGTGTTTAATGTCCTCAGGGATTGCTGCCTTTTTCAGCCGTCCCCCAACTCGTAGAACTCCTCCTTCTAGAACTGGATCCAATTTGAGGATGCTGCTACTTCTCGGCACTTGTGAGTTGCCAGAGGTTAGTGTAGCAAATTCCGTAGGGAATCTCTCTTGCTGGCAAAAAGCGATTATGGAGGTCTCAGCCTCCAAGAGATCTTCCAGAGACACCTTCTGATTCCCAAGCGATCTTGAGAAAGCTTGCGTCTCCTTTTGCACATCCAACCTTGCTGCTCTAATAGCATTGGTGTTTGCTTGCTCCAACTCTTTTCTTTTTTCTTTCAGTTTGAGCAGAGTTCATTTCAGCTTAATGAGCCACACAACTGCAACTTTCAATCTTTGCCAATCAGAGAAATGGGGCATCAGTTGTGATGTGGCGTAGGTGTCAACAAGTATCGCATTGACCGTCAGACATCTCTTTACTTCTGGGTCATCAGCAGTGACACTTGTATCCCCAGAAAATGTTGGCCACTTTTCTTCTGGTTCCCATAGGAATTCTGGGCCTTCTATGTATCTTTGCTTTACAAGATTTTCTGCCTTCAATCCACGTGAAGCATCGTCAGCAGGGTTCTGGGATGTGGGAACGTATCTCCACTGCTCAATTTCCGAGTTGTCCCTGATGGTGGTTACCCTGTTTGTTACAAAGGTTTGAAATCTTCGGTCTTCATTCTTTATATACTTAAGAACTGATGTGCTATCAGTCCAAAAGCAAGTCTTCTTAAGTGGAAACTGGAGCTCCGATTGAAGCATCTTGTCCACTCGTACTGCAACAATGGCAGTGGTGAGCTCTAAACGGGGAATGGTGACAGTCTTTAGGGGGGCCACTCTGGCTTTGCCAAATAAGAAAGTAACATGAACCCTCTCATCCATGTTCTGCAACCTCAGATAAGTAGCCGTACCATAGCCGTTCTCGCTCGCATCGGCGAAGTGATGCAATTGGGCACTGATAGTCCTCCCAAATCCTGCAGGCTTCACACATCTGTGGACTTTGAAATATGCCACCTTTTCAAGATCTATCAGCCATTTGTTCCACTTCTACGGAAAAGCTGGAGGTATTAGATCATCCCAATCACACTTCACCCTGCATAACCCCTGCAACAACAGCTTGGCAGGGAGTACTACGGGTGCGAGGAACCCCAATAGATCGTAGACAGAACTGATGATGGATAGCATGCCTCGTTTTGTTGCCGGCTTCTCCTTGACTTTCAGCTTGAATTTGAAAGTATCCCTCTCGATACACCACTCTAAACCCAAAGCTCTGTCCAACGGCAGCTTATCCCTGTCCAGATCAAGCTCATACAGGTTCTTGGACTTGAGATCCTCTGGGAGGCTTTGCAGTACTCTTCGACTATTACTAATCCATTGAGTGAGGGTAAACCCTCCTCTGCCACAAATGGTTATAAGGTTTTTAACCATGGTGACTGCATCTTCTTCAGAGGGTAAACTCTTCAGTAAATCATCCATATAGAAGTTTCGGTTGACCGTTTCAATCACTTCTGTTGGAAAGTTGACCTTATTGTCTTCAGCAGTTTTTCTAAGAGCAAGGCAGGCAAGACTGGGTGATGAAACATCCATCCATCCATCCATCCATCATCTTCCGCTTATCCGGGGCCGGGTCGCGGGGGCAACAGTCTAAGCAGAGACGCCCAGACTTCCCTCTCCCTAGCCACTTCTTCCAGCTCTTCCGGGGGGACCCCGAGGCGTTCCCAGGCCAGCCGGGAGACGTAGTCCCTCCAGCGTGTCCTAGGTCTTCCCCGGGGCCTCCTCCCGGTGAGACGTGCCTGGAACACCTCCCTGGGAAGGCGTCCAGGAGGCATCCGAAATAGATGCCCGAGCCACCTCAGCTGGCTCCTCTCGATGTGGAGGAGCAACGGCTCTACTCTGAGCTCCTCCCGAGTGACCGAGCTTCTCACCCTATCTCTAAGGGAGCGCCCAGCCACCCGACGGAGAAAGCTCATTTCGGCCGCCTGTATCCGGGATCTTGTCCTTTCGGTCATGACCCACAGCTCATGACCATAGGTGAGAGTAGGAACGTAGATTGACCGGTAAATCGAGAGCTTTGCCTTACAGCTCAGCTCCTTCTTCACCACGACAGACCGGTACAGCGACCGCATTACTGCAGAAGCTGCACCGATCCGTCTGTCAATCTCACGTTCCATCCTTCCCTCACTCGTGAACAAGACTCCAAGATACCTGAACTCCTCCACTTGAGGCAGGAACTCTCCACCAACCTGAAGTGGGCAATCCACCCTTTTCCGACTGAGAACCATGGCCTCGGACTTGGAGGTGCTGATTCTCATCCCAGCCGATTCACACTCGGCTGCAAACCGTCCCAATGCACACTGAAGGCCCTGGTCTGAGGATGCCAACACGACAACATCATCCGCAAAAAGCAGCGACGAAATCGTGTGGTCCCCAAACCGGACACTCTCCGGCCCTTGGCTGCGCCTAGAAATTCTGTCCATAAAAATTATGAACAGAACCGGTGACAAAGGGCAGCCCTGCCGGAGTCCAACATGCACCGGGAACAGGTCTGACTTACTGCCGGCAATGCGAACCAAGCTCTTGCTCCGGTCGTACAGGGACCGAACAGCCCTAAGTAGGGAGCCGCCGACCCCATACTCCCGGAGCACCCTCCACAGGATGTCGCGAGGAACACGGTCGAATGCCTTCTCCAAGTCCACAAAACACATGTGGACTGGTTGGGCAAACTCCCATGAACCCTCCAGCACCCTGGAAAGGGTAAAGAGCTGGTCCAGTGTTCCACGACCGGGACGAAAACCACACTGTTCCTCCTGGATCCGAGGTTCCACTATCGGCCGAATTCTCCTCTCCAGTACCCTGGCATAGACTTTCCCAGGGAGGCTGAGAAGTGGGATCCCCCTATAGTTGGAACACACTCTCCGGTCCCCCTTCTTGAAAAGAGGGACCACCACCCCGGTCTGCCAGTCCAGAGGTACTGTCCCCAACCGCCATGCGATGTTGCAGAGGCGTGCCAGCCAAGACAGCCCCACAACATCCAGAGACTTGAGGTACTCGGGGTGGATCTCGTCCACCCCCGGTGCCTTGCCACCGAGGAGCTTTTTAACTACCTCGATGACTTCAGCCCGGGTGATGGACGAGTGCCCCTCCGAGTCCCCAGCCACTGCTTCCTCAACGGAACACAAGTCGGTGGGATTGAGAAGATCCTCGAAGTATTCCTTCCACCGCCCGACGATATCCCCAGTTGAGGTCAACAGGTGCCCATCTCTACTGTAAACAGTGTTGGTAGGGCACTGCTTCCCCCTCCTGAGGCGTCGAACAGTTTGTCAGAATCTTTAGAATATGCCTTTCCTTCTCTCCTACGTGCAAAACACTGGGGTGCGTTCGATTGCACTTGTTGCAAATGATGCGCCTGTCGCAATTCTTACTCAAGTGTCCTGTGCACAAACAACTAAAACACAAACCTTTCTCCTTTAGGTAGTCCAGTTTCTCCCTGTGTGTCTTTCTTCCCAGTTTAAACATTGTTCCAAAACATGATTACCAGCAGCACAATACAGACAGGAAATAGACTGAGTCTTGGTAAAGGATGTCACTTTGTTCTGAGCCTTTTCCTTCTTGTTACTATCTGGTTTGCTGTATCCATCTTCAATGACCACCTGTGTTGCAAAGCTGTTTCTTCCCAGCTGAGGTTTCACCTGTGACTAACTTACTTTTATAGCTCCTTTGATAACAGGTGAAGTGTCCTGTATGTCACCAAAGACTGGATCTGATGTGATTCTGACCTGGCGCTCAATGTACTCCACAATGTCTGAAAAACGTGCTCTTCGACCAGTTTTCTCCAGTATCTCACATGCCTTTGCTCTGCACTTGTCTCTGAGTTTATACGGAAGCTTCTGACTCAGACTCTTTATGTTTGCTGGCATGTTAAGCTCCTCCAAGTACTGAAGATCATCCATAGCATTGGAACACTCACGTAGGAAAAGTCCATAAGCTTTGAGCGCTTTGGGGTCCTCAGCTTTGATACTTGGCCATCCTGTGACCTTCTCCATGTAGGCCTCGGTTATCTTAAACTCATTTCCAAAGTGCTCCTTTAGCAATTGTTTAGCAACAGAAAATCCTTTATTTGCAGTCAAATGAAGGCAGCTGCGCACAATATCCCTTGGCTGTCCCCTAGTAAATTGCTCAAGATAGTACAAAGAGTCTCCTTTACAGCTGGTGTTTGCTTCCACGCAATGTTCAAATGCTTTTATAAATGTGTTGAACGGACGCTGCTACCACCCTGTAGCACTTCTAGCTTAGCAGAAGTGGCAGCTATCTCAATGTCCAGCTCAAGCTGCTCCTTTTTTCTCCTCAAGATGAGCTCCTGCTCCTCCAATGCATGCTTCTCCTTTAAGGCAGCAGCTCGAGCCAAGAGTGCGGCCTGTTCTGCCTTCGCCATGCGTCTGGCTGAAGAAGTGGAAGATCTGCTACTGGAGGATCTGCTACTTGAGCCATGGTGCCTTGACTGCACGTTTGAAATGCTGTCTTGATGTTGAATCTGATCATCCTCTTCCTCATTCCTTCCACCAGCAGCACTCCTTCCATTGCTGGCATCAACCTCATTTCCATTTACAGCATTGACATCAACAGTTTGAATTTCAATTTGACCCTGCAAATCATCATGATCATCATCCACTTTAGTAACTGAACAAGCTTAAGTGTCATAAAACCATTGTTTTGTACCCACAAAAAAAGTCATTAAAATTCAACATTTTAGCTTGGTACCATATTTCATGTTTGTTCGCTTCATCAGTAGGCAATAAACCCAATAAAGATGTATGTACATGCTCTATCTCGTCACACAACTTATTGAACATGTTAAATTCATTTTCAACCTCACTTACATGCTCTTTATCATCCATCAATTTAGCAATAGATGTTTTTGCATTCGACAGTTTACTAAATTTAGACTTTCTTTCCTTTTCTTAAGCGCTTGTTTTTTCCAACAAAGCTTTGGGTGTTAATTTAACCACACGTTTTTCAGTTACAGATTTTACCCCTACATCCACACAAAGTTCAGTCTCAAGTCCAAGTTGACCTTTTTCCTTTTCGGCCATAATGACCACGCAAAAGTTGGCTTATTATTCAATAAGCCCGCAAATAGTTTTGTGTTGCGCAACAACTCGTCTAGACGCGCAGTTATTTTTAGATGGTTGTGAGCTTGCTACCAATGCATTGGTTTTACGCGAATGTGTGCAAACAAATTACCATGGCCATTCATAATATCAGTGCTGATCACCACATACCCCAGTAGAGCGTTGGCCGGCTTTATGAATGATGTCCCTGGTATTCTGTGATGATGCTGGTATTCCGGTGACCCCTTTCTCCTCCGGTGCAGCTCCTTTCAGCAATCGGCAACTCCAAACATTTGCCCACCTCACATCCGTGATTTCCAAATGAACACCGTTAATCCACAATATAACAGGTCCTCACGAGTAACGATTATCCAAGCTGAAGCAGTTTTCGACCTAAACGAAGTCTAGTACTGGTTGCTAATAAAACGGATTAAGTTTAGATGTGTGCCCTTGCGTCCTCACATAATACAAACGGAGAGTTCAGTAATGTTACTATTATCTAGCAGATTTATTTTCCTCCATATATCATACAGCGGCAATATCTTGACTCATAATACATAACCAAAAAACAAAAAAAACAAACCGTATTCTTCACTATCAAGGCAAGACACAAAAGCACAGTCGAAAACTGTTTGCTTCCCAAATCAGCAACACCTGTGTCTGCGTTTCCTCTGGGTTAAATGACATACCTGGCTGACCTGTGATCAGCTAGTCCACAAAACACATCCAGCCCACTAGTGGCACAGGAAAAAAACTACATACAATACCGAATGAATATGGCTCATACAGAGACTCCAGGAAGTGAATTCTGTTCAAATTTAACCCATTCTTCCTCCTTATCAATGCCAAGCCAAGCAGCCATAGCCCTAAGCTGAGCAGTCCAATAATAATATCTAAGATTAGGAAGGTTCAAACCCCCCCTGTCCTCATTTGACAAATCTATTTTAAGTCTAATTCTTGGTCTTTTGTTTTGCCAAATAAACATTGAAATCCATTTTTCTATTTTATTAAACTGAGAATGGAAACAAAACAGGGAGAGACTGAAATAGGAAGAGAAGCCTCTGCAATATGTTCATTTTTACTGTTTCAATCCTTCCAAACATGGAGAGAGGCAATGCCTCCCATCTCGCCAAGTCTTTTCTTATGGTCTCACATAGCTGTGAGTAGTTAGCAGAGTATAACTGTGATGCCATGGGTGTAAGTGGGACACCCAAGTATCTGAAACCCTTACTAGACCATCGAAAAGATACTTCATTATCTAACTGAGTGGGCCAATGTCCAGAAATCATCATTGCTTCTGATTTCTCAGCATTTACCCTATATCCAGAAACTAAGCCATAATCTCTAAGACACTCTAAAAGGGCCGGGATAGATTAAACAGGTTTTTCAATGAATAATAGTACGTCATTGGCGTATAACGATATTTTATGACACTTCCCTCCTTTATCTGTTATCCCCTATATTCTGGGGTTGCTCCTTATCAACTCCGCTAATGGCTGAATACTAAGAGCAAATAAGACTGGAGACATTGCATCTCCATGAAGAGTTCCCCTACCTACATTAAAAAAACTCTGACCAGTTACCATTTACTCGAACTCTTGATTTAGGATTTTTATTAAAAAAAATCTTTACCCACTTAACAAAAGTGTCATGAAACCCCATATAATTTAGAGTCTGTTCCAGAAACACCCAGTCTACCCTATCAAATGCTTTCTCAGCATCTAAGCTGAGAAGCATTAAAGGTGTTTTACTGTCTTTTCCAATTTGTTGTAAGTTTAAAGCTCTTCTTAATATTTTTGTTCCATATCTCTTATTAACAAATCCAGTCTGGTCCGGTTTGACCAATTTTTTTATATGCTTCTGAATTCTGTTGGCTATAATTGAAGTTAAGATTTTCATATCCTGACATAGTAAGCTTATTGGTCTATAAGCCATACATTTTGTAGGGTCTTTTCCAGTTTTATGAATTACCGTTAATTACATAAATTAGGAGCCAATTTGTTTACAAATGCCTTGTAGAATTATCCGGGGAATCCACCTGGTGACTTATTGTTTATTAAATTTGCAATAGTCGCCCTTATTTCTTCTTCTGTAATAGGGGATATTATTTCCTTTGCTGTTTCTTCTGTTAGTTTATTTAGTTAAATTGTTCACAAAAATGATTTAATTCTTTCCTCCTTATTTATTAATTTCTGGCCTTCATATAATTTTTTATAATAATCTTGAAATGCCTTAACTATATCATGTGGTTTTGTTTGCATTATTGAGATATCTAGGTGTTTGATCTTTGGAACTACCTTGCTTGAGCCTTAACGTAATTGAAAGGCCAAAAGCCTACTAGCTTTATTACTCATCTCGTAATATTTTCTGCTTACAAATCTGAGTGCCCCCTCTGCTTTATATGTAAGCAAATCATCCAATTTCTTTCTTTCCTACTTTAAACGTTCTAAAATTTTAATTTGACCTGTTTGTTTATGTTCAGTTTCCAGTTTCCTGATTTCATTCTCTATCTCGTTTTGTTTGGCTAATCTCAACTTTTTATTCCTAGATGTTATTTCTATTATTTTACCTCTTGTCACTGCTTTGGCCTCCTCCCACAAAATAGATGGGGTAACCAGTTCATTATCGTTAATATCAAAGTATACAATCAGTTGCTGTCTTATTTCTTCTTTCGCCTTACAATCATTTATTACTGAGACGTTTAATCTCCAGTATTTAAATTGTTTATCTTGTCCTAACTGGAGCATGATCAGATATAGTTCTACCAGAAAGACTCGGGAGATAAAATGATGTACGAAGCATACATTTATTGACAACTCAGCAAGCATAATTATAAATTTCTTTGGCGGAAGGCCCCGTCAATGGTTCGTAATCCGAGGGTAGCGAATCTGCATTCCCTGCCTGAAGACGAAGGCAGAGGCGCTGCCGACCCCCAAAATTAGGTGGATTATGAGACCTCCAGACGGGGCCAGCCTTACCCCCAAAAAAGTAGATGAAGTATACCCACCAGTTGTGAATCCTAAGGTTCCTGGAAGATATAAAAAGAGAGTTAGCATGATCAGTATGATGACGTTAGATTAAACCTCTTATAAAGTTTTTACAGAAATAGCCGCAATAGGCAGACGCAGACAGGCCCCAATAGACCGAACATAAATAGCCACGATAGGCCAGACGCAGACAGCCACGATAGGCAGACACAGACAGGCCTTGATAGACCGAACATAAATAGCCACGATAGGCAGACGCAGACAGCCACAATAGGCAGACACGAACAGGCCTCGATAGACCATACAGAAAAATAGCCATGATAGCCAGACACGGATAGGCCTCGATAGACCGTACAAAAATAGCCACGATAGGCAGACGCAGACAGGCCTCAATAGACCGAACATAAATAGCCACGATAGGCAGACGCAGACAGCCACAATAGGCAGACACGAACAGGCCTCGATAGACCATACAGAAATAGCCACGATAGGCCAGACGCAGACAGCCACGATAGACAGACACAGGACAGGCCTCGATAGACCATACAGAAAAATAGCCATGATAGCCAGACACGGATAGGCCTCGATAGACCGTACAAAAATAGCCACGATAGGCAGACGCAGACAGGCCTCAATAGACCGAACATAAATAGCCACGATAGGCCAGACGCAGACAGCCACGCAGACATATACAGGCCTTGATAGACCATACAGATATAGCAACACCACCACCAGTAATTGCATGAATTTACCTGATTAGTTACAGGAGAGCTTGCTGAGCTTCGAGAATGGTTTTTGAATCAGGTCTGATGTATGATTCAAATGCTGAGGAAGACCATCTGCCCATGATCTTAACAGCTGATGTAGAGATCCATCGTTCAGCTTCTGAAGTAGCTGCCCCAATTCTGAATGAATGGCCAGTATAGAGAGAGGGGGATAGACTGCAGCTTTTGAGAACAGTGGTTAAGTGAGTTCTAAAACAGGCCTTAGAAAGGGGTGCTCCGTTAGGTAAAATAGAGAGTGGTGCGTTTTTAGAAGCTCTAGGTCGGATTTAACCATGCAGAGAAGGGACAGAATTTATTATTGATTTTAGAATTGTTAAGGTGACACCAGAACCTTGCACATCGGTTTTGAGTGCTTGAGGAAGAGTGTGAGAATTTAGGTCTGAATCATAGATCTTAAAGGAAATGCCGCGAGCAGGATCAAATTGATTAGTTTTGAAGTGAATTCCCCTCCCCTTAACTGTCACCCCCCAATTTATTTTTTTTATTTTTTTATTAAGGCATTAGAGTGCACTATCCGAACTAAATTGCTGTAATTTATGAACACTTTGGAATATAAACAAAGGTTGGTCTCTTTTAAACGAAGAAAATTAGCAGATGTTGGCAAAAGTGGAATTTTTTTTTTCCAAAAAGTTGAAGTATCAAAAGTTATAGAAGTTTAAAGTCCGCATAAATCGAATTGACTTAAGCTTACTAGCACACATTGCTAATCTTGATGTAAACAATTATGTCTTCGTAATCTTTATAGAAATCTGAACATTTCCACTCTGTAATGCATAATTTTTCTGATGACGTCAGTTTGACAGCATGAGCAGAACCTCCTTAACACACCCCTCCAGCCGTTAGTTTGCTATGAGTGAGAAGGAGACCAGGAGCGCCAACAAACCATGCCTGCTAATTAATATTCGGTTTAAACTGGAGATATGTCACTACTCTGAAATAAGGTCAGTAGCAACTTCGTGTCACGTGGACTTTAAGATACCTACTGAGCATTGAGCCGAATCTTACCTACGACTCAAATGAAAGGGTCCATATACGCATCAGCTTGGTAGATCCGGTGTTCATAATAGCGCTAGTCCAAGAGTAAGCCATGTAAAGATGAGGTGAGAGCAGCGGATCCCTGCATCTGCAACCATAGAATCCCATTCGAGTATGAAGCATTTCAGGAATAGATGCAAATGAAACAATGACTGAATAAACAAAGATTAAAGCATAGGATTAAAACAGCGAATCTTAAGTGTGCTAGACAAAGCATATTTTTAACAGAAATGCGAACAATCTTTATCAGTATAAAAGATTATAGCGTTTATTACAAGCCTTTAAAGTGCCTCATTACGAAGGAGTTATTCAGAACATTGCATGCACTATGATCAACATGTTAATTATGCTGTGCGAGTCTGCTAGATAAACAAGCACGAAACGCCGCTTTATTTGAACGTGTGAGTATAAATCCTTGCAGAGAACAAAATTAATGCCCAGCCGCCACAAGTGCATAGAACAAAATGATACTTATAATGCTGTAGACTGATGAAGTGATGGAGGCGAGATGCCGAAAGAGACCGGCAGCCATGATTCTGTCTGCTGGTCCGGAGAGACTTCATTCGTGCAGGTTCACGTGAGCGTACAGATGAATAATTGTTGATTGAGACCCAAGCAGCACTGACGCGACATCTTGGAAAGCACCAGCGTTGCCAAGACCGTTTTTTTTTTTCCTTTTATGAGGGTTGCTATTTCTGTCCGGGGTTTGAGGTGACCCCAATAGTGTCATACAGGGGTGCTGCTGAGGATTTTGGGCCCCATGAAAAGAATCTTGACAGGGCCCCCAACACAGCTGAAAGTTTTTTCATATTAATTTACATAAAATCATGCTCTTTTATGGTGTTTTGACTATCATTCTCATATATTTAAGTCAATCAGACAATTGAACTCCATCCCATGTCCACACCTGTAATTTGTCCTCTGTAATACTGCACTACTTCAGTACTGTATAATGTATATACTGTGCATAGCTGTACATGTTTCATATAGTGTATTCACATATATTTATATTTGTATGAATATTTGTACTGTACACTGGCAATGACAATAAAGTTAATCTAATCTAACCTAATATTTTTAACATGACACTGAAGTACGTTTGAGAAAATTGAGTTCCCTTATCATGCAGTTTTAACACTAGAACGGCCACCAGCAGTCATTTTAACCGCAACATTTAAACTTATGGTAATTATCTTTAACACTAGAATGAACACGGCATCATTTTGACCATTTTGAACTTTGCATAGTCAATAACTTTGTCTAAATAAATCACAAAGCCTTGCTGCTCACTGACTTTTCCTAAAACTACACGAATTTTCATGAAAACTAGTTTAAATATTTATTGTGTGAATAAAAACAGAAATATTATAATTTCTACCTATAACGTCCACTGGCAGTCATTTTGCGCTGTTTAAATTGAGTTTTGCCGATGGTCTGGATCAGATAATGTGAAAGTATTATGTGAAGATGGTTGGCAGAGATGAATCATGCTGTATTTGACAATAAAGGGGACAGTGTAGTAATACAACTCCACATCATCTTCAAGAGATGCACTGAAACCTCACAAACAGCTGATAGTTCGAGTTCATGAAGTTAGATTGTTTGCAAGACAGGTGCAACAGCGTGGTCCGCAGCAGGGTGCTGAAAGTGGGCGCCGCCTCGTACAAAGATGCCGACACCGGCTCCATGTGAGGCACATAGACAGTAAAAGAAATGGACACAGTGACCCCATTGGAACTCAATTGAGACAAGTGAAGCCCATTTTTAGCGGTTTTTAGCACTTCCGTTTCTGACGCGCAGACTCAAACGAAGCTTGACGACGTCAGCAACCTGTCGGACAGATGTAAATCTTCTAAGTGGCTGTGCGTGCAAACTGCCATCGTTAATCTTGCAGAGACGGCGAGCTTGAGCGGGGAGTTCTTTGTCCAGAGTGAGCAGGAGTAAGTATTCTGATTAATTATTTTGTATAGTATTTTAAAATGTAACGCCAGTACGCCATATTAAGTTAATTGCCTGCAAGCTTCTCCTCCTATCTGTACGGTAATGTGACAGAGAGTCGAGTGGTTATGACGCAATCGTTAGCCTATTTTTTACAAAAACTGTTTATACTGTTTATGTACCATCGCCATATCTTCTCATTAAAACTTTAAACTCGCTATTGTTTCCAGACTGTCCTTTCACCAGCCGTCCCAGAACGATCTCACCAACATGGAAGCAGCGAGCACCAATACCCTCACCGTCTTCATGCACCACAGTGTCAAAAGAATGGATCAGCAGCAGGAGAGTATCTCGAACACCGGACGCGCTGTCCAAGCACTGGTGGCACAGGTGTCCGAGCTCACCCAGCAGATCCATCAGGTCACATCTCCCACTGCGCCCATCGCACCGCCTGCGCCGTCCATTCCCCCGGGAATTCCCCAGGACCACTTCCGGCCAGAGCCGCGACTTCCGGCGCCGGAGAACTATGCGGGTGAGCCAACCTTTTGTAGAACATTTCTTAACAAATGCTCGATGCATTTCGCTCTACAGCCCCGCACTTTCGCTACTGAGGAAACCAAAGTAGCGTTCACGCTCACACTTCTCTCTGGCAAGGCTGCCTTATGGGGAACGGTGGTGTGGGAGAATCAACACCCGTGTTGTGCATCGTTCCACCTCCTATCGGACGAAATGAAGAGAGTCTTCGACAGGGCCGCGGCCGGCAGGGAGGCTGCCCATCGCCTCTCGGAATTCCGGCAAGGATCTTCATTGGTAACCGAATACTCCATCGAGTTCTGTACCCTGGCGGCCGCGTACCAGTGGAACGAGGTGGCGCAGTGGGATAGATTCCTGCATGGGTTATCCGACCGTGTTCAGCAGGAGATCTACCTCCTCGAGCTGCCCCCTACTCTCAACGAACTCATTGACCTGGCGTTGCGGGTGGAGGCCAGGTTTAATCGTCTGGGCCGCCAACACAGTCCTTACAGGCCTCCCTTCTCTCCTGGTAGGGGGCGCTTGAGTCGAGAGAACACGGTCAGTTCTGTCGACGATCACGAGCACATGCAGGTGGGTAGAGCTCGGCTGTCCAAGAGGGAGAGGGAACGGCGGAGATCCCAAGGACTATGTCTATACTGCTCTGACCATAACACCTACTCTTGCCCGGTAAAAGAGTCAGCCCGATAGTAAATCTGAGGCTACTATCGGGTGGGATCTCCGCTGAGAAGTCCTCACCAACATCATCGACCCTCCTTCCGGTGAGACTGCAGTGGAAGAATCAACATCATGAATATCAAGCCCTTCTGGACTCCGGAGCCGAAGGTAATTTCATTGATTCTTCACTTGCACATCACCTGAACATTCCTGTCCTTCCTGTGTCTCTCCCCATCCATGTCACCGCACTCAATGGCCAGGAACTGCCTCACGTCACGCACCATACAGAACCCATCACACTGATCACATCTGGAAACCATCAAGAAATAATATCCTTTTTCCTCATGGACTCCCCTGTTACTCCCATTGTTTTAGGTCACCCCTGGTTGTTCAAACATAATCCACGAGTGGAATGGGGTTCTAACACTGTCACATTGTGGAGTGAAAGTTGTCATGAGTCTTGTCTTGTTTCTGCTTGTCCTGTTGTTCCTGTTTTTGTTTTTCAGAAAGAGACCATGGTTTTGCCAAACGTGCCCGTTGAGTATCTGGACCTGAAGGAAGTGTTCAGTAAGTCCCGGGCTGCTTCTCTTCCTCCGCATCGTCCCTACGACTGTGCCATAGACTTAGTGTCAGGTAAATCTCCGCCTAAAGGCAAGTTATACTCTCTTTCTATTCCAGAGAGGGAGGCCATGGAGAAATACATTTCTGATTCCTTAGCCTCTGGGTTCATCCATCCTTCCTCTTCTCCAGCGGGGGGGGGTTCTTTTTTGTGGGTAAGAAGGAATGCTCGCTGCGACCTTGTATTGATTACCGAGAGTTGAACAACATTACTATTAAGAACACTTATCCTTTACCACTCATGTCTTCAGCTTTCCAGAGGTTGCAGGGAGCATCTATCTGTATTCACAAAATTGGATTTACGTAATGCTTATCATTTGGTCCGCATGAGGAAGGGGGATGAATGGAAAACTGCCTTTAACACCCCTTCAAAGGGCACTTTGAATATTTGGTGATGCCATTCGGGCTCTCCAACTCGCCCGGGGTTTTCCAAGCACTCGTGATTGACGTGTTGAGGGATATGGTAGATCAGTTTATATATGTTAACCTGGATGACATACTGATTTCTTCTTCATCTCTCCAGGAACATGTTCAACACGTCAGACGAGTGCTCCAGAGGTTACTAGAAAATGGGCTTTTTGTCAAGGCGGAGAAGTGCGTATTCCATGCACTGTCGGTCCCCTTCCTAGGGTATATCGTGTCGTCTGAGGGAATTCCAATGGACCCTGACAAAGTTAAGGCTGTGATAGATTGGCCATCTCCAGATTCCCGTAAGGCCCTACAGCGGTTTCTGGGTTTCGCCAATTTCTGTCGTCGTTTAATTCGTAATTTCAGCCAACTAGCCTCACCTCTGACAGCCTTGACCTCTCCCAGTACTCCGTTCAGGTGGTCTGACGCAGCTGAGGCTGCGTTCACTAACCTCAAGAACCTCTTCGTTTCGGCTCCCATCCTTGTGGCCCCTGATCCCACACGGCAGTTCGTGGTGGAGGTCAACGCATCAGAGGTGGGGGTAGGAGCAGTGTTGTCCCAACGTGCTGCTTCAGACGATAAGGTACACCCTTGCACGTTTTTTTTCACATCGTTTATCTCCTGCCGAACGTAATTATGACATTGGCAATAGAGAGTTGTTGGCGGTCAAATTAGCATTGGAGGAGTGGTGCCACTGGTTAGAGGGTTCAGGGGTTCCCTTTATTGTTTGGACAGATCACAAGAATTTAGAATACATCAGAACTGCCAAAAGACTCAATTCCAGGCAGGCTCGGTGGGCACTTTTTTCCGGTCGTTTTGAATTTATCATATCGTACCGCCCGGGTTCCAAAAATGTCAAACCCGATTCTTTGTCACGTCTTTTTGATCCCTCCGCCCATCCCGTTACTCCCAAGTGTATTTTGCCTGAGAAATTAGTAGTCTCAGCTCTCGTATGGGAGGTCGAGTCAAAGGTCAAGACAGCCTTACAAGGGGTAATGCCTCCGTCGGGTTGCCCACCAAACCGCTTATTTGTGCCAGAGGAGTTAAGGTCCGAAGTTGTCCAGTGGGGTCATTGTTCCAGCATGGCTTGTCACCCAGGGATAAGTAGAACTAATGGTTTGGTTAGACAACGATTCTGGTGGCCACATATGGCTCGCGATGTCTGCGATTTTGTTTTGGCTTGTTCAGTTTGCGCCAGTGGTAAGTCATCTAACCGACCTCCTGATGGGCTTCTTCAACTGCTGTCTGTCCCTTCGAGACCCTGGTCCCATATCGCTCTAGATTTTGTTACCACCTCCCGCCCTCTAATGGCATGATGGTCGTTTTGACCATAGTGGACCGGTTCTCGAATGCGGCACATTTCATTCCCTTGCCCAAATTACCGACAGCCAAGGAGACAGCGGTTACTGTTTTAGATCACGTCTTTCGGCTTCATGGGCTCCCGGTAGACGTGGTTTCAGACAGGGGATCTCAGTTTATATCCAAATTTTGGAAAGAGTTTTGCAAATTATTAGGAGCGTCAGTTAGCTTGTCGTCGGGTTATCATCCCCAAAGCAACAATCTGAGCGAGCCAACCAAGATTTAGAGAGGACATTGAGATGTTTGGTCTCCAAGAATCCTTCTTCCTGGAGTCAACAACTCTCTATGGTGGAGTACGCCCACAATTCGTTGCCAGTGTCAGCTACGAGCCTCTCTCCGTTTCAGTGTAGTGTACCAGCCACCAGCGTTTCCCAGTCTGGAATCTGAAGTCAAACAAACTACAGCTAGTCCAAAATGCAGCAGCAAGAGTTCTTAATAGAACCAGGAAGTATGACCATATTAGCCCGGTCCTGTCATCGCTGCACTGGCTCCCTATCAAACATCGTATAGATTTTAAAATATTGCTTATTACTTATAAAGCCCTGAATGGTTTAGCACCTCAGTATTTGAATGAGCTCCTTTTACATTATACTCCTCTAAGTCCGCTATGTTCTCAAAACTCAGGCAATTTGATAATACCTAGAATATCATAATCAACTGCCGGCGGCAGATCCTTTTCCTATTTGGCGCCTAAACTCTGGAATAACCTACCTAACATTGTTTGGGAGGCAGACACACTCTTGCAGTTTAAATCCAGATTAAAGACCCATCTCTTTAACTTGGCATACACATATCATACTAATATGCTTTTAATATCCAAATCCGTTAAAGGATTTTTAGGCTGCATTAATTAGGTAAACCGGAACCGGAAACACTTCACATAACACCGTACTTTCTACATAATTAGAAGAATGGCATCTACGCTAATATTTGTCTGTTTCTCTCTTGTTCCGAGGTCATCGTGGCCACCAGATCCAGTCTGTATCCAGATCAGAGGGTCACTGCAGTCACCCGGATCCAGTACGTATCCAGACCAGATGGTGGATCAGCACCTAGAAAGAACCTCTACTGCCCTGAAAGACAGTGGAGACCAGGACAACTAGAGCCCCAGATGGCTTGCTTAGTTGGGGTCTCTTCATCTACAGCGATATCATTGACTTGATTGCAAATAAATGCACAGACACTATTTAAACTGAACAGAGATGACATAACTGAATTCAATGATGAACTGCCTTTAACTATCATTTTGCATTATTGAGACACTGTTTTCCAAATGAATGTTGTTCAGTGCTTTGATGCAATGTATTTTGTTTAAAGCACTATATAAATAAAGGTGATTGATTGAAGTCGTGGTCCCCTCCGCTCACGAGTTTGTCCAGAGGTTTCTGGGTTTCGCCAATTTCTGGACCACCGCACCTGGACCAGAGCCCGTGAGACTCTGCTCCGGGTGAGGGAGCGCACTGAGGCCAAGGCCAATCGCCACCGGTCAAAGCCTCCCGTCTATGTTGTGGGTCAAAAAGTGTGGCTTTCTACCAGTAACATTCCATTGCGAACCGTTTCTAATAAATTAGCTCCCAAATTTATCGCCCCGTTCACTATCACCAAAATCATTAGTCCGGTGACAGTCTGCCTCAAACTACCTCCTGCGTACAAGAGGATACACCCCGCCTTTCATGTGTCCAAAATTAAACCCGTGTTTTATGCACGTATTAATCCGCCTACTCAGGTTCCCCCGCCGCCGCGTCTCGTAGATGGGGAACCGACATATTCGGTTAATCGCATTCTGGACTCGAGACGGAGGGGATGAGGATTCCAGTATCTGGTGGACTGGGAAGGTTACGGTCCAAAGGAGAGGAGTTGGGTAACTGCTAGGGACATATTGGATCACTCCCTTATTGATGAATACAAGCAGCAGGCCCTTCTGGGAACTCCTTCTGGGTACTGTCACGGTTGGTAAACCGTGATCTCGGGATGTTTACACTTTGTTGTGAATTCTGTGTGTTCCGCGTCTGCACTGATTAGTTATGGGCGTCTCCGTTAATTGTATCAGCAACAGCTGCCACTCATTACTCATCCACTATATAATGGCTTGTCTCATGTCTTGTGTTTGTGAGATCGTTGTTCTATGTTCGATGTGTTTACCCCCCGTCTGGCTTCAGTGTTGTTTTGCGTTTGGATGTCTGTGTTTCCCCAGAACCTCATCCACTCTTCACACGTTCACTCAGCCACGGACACTTACCTTCGGCTCTATTTCCCGCAGTTCCTGTGCCACTCTCTCCTGCTGCCTTATGCCGTCTGCATCCGGATTACTCACCTTCTCTCCACCACCGTCTGGACTTCTGACCACTTCACCATCCCCTCGGAGTATTGCTGTCTCATCGTCATTGTTTGTTTATGTACCATCGCCATATCTTTTCATTAAAACTTTAAACTCGCTATTGTTTCCAGACTGTCCTTTCACCAGCCGTCACAGGGAGTCAATGGGAATGCTAACGCAAGTGAAGCTACAAGATGGCAGCCCCCGGCCGACTTCAACTTCCGGTCGACTTCCTTGCCGCCTGGTGAGGCAAAGCCGTGAACCCTCTGCACCCTGCTCTATCGAAACGTGCCAACTTATCGAAAAATGCTACCGTAGAGACCTAGGGCCTCATGTACAAAGCGTGCGTACGCACAGAAAAGTGCCGTAGGCTACGATCCTGTTTGTTGTTGGCGTCTGTACTGCGTTTGAGCTCCGTCACTATATTCTTTTCATTGACTATTTTTAACTTAACAATCAATTTTATACACCATCGTTTCCATTTCTACAACGTGTGAATATATCCTCTATTGTATTCTACAACAAAAACAATCAGAGCGCCTCGCTATCACTAGTTTTATTTTGATCTCCCGGGTCCGCTATTAGCTTATAGCCCGTTAGCATCAGCAAGTGTGGTTGCTGCTAACTGCGCTTATATTGCTAATACTCTGTTCACACACATTACCACTGCTGTACTCACTGTTACTTGCTTTAATGGCGGATTAAACACATCTGATTCAACTCATCAGCTCATTATCACATGGGTTAATGAGCTGATGATTTGAATCAGATGTGTTTAATTAGGGAGACAAAGAAAACGTGCAGTGTTGGGGGTACTCCAGGACAGGTTTGGGAACCACTGCTTTAAATGAATGGTTGTTGTCATGGTGTAAAGAACAGAAACTGCTATTTGTTAATAACTGGAATATTTTCTGGGAGCGTCCTAGGCTGTTTCGCGCTGATGGATTACACCCCAGTAAAATCGAAGCAGAGCTGCTTTCTGACAACATCTCCAGGACACTTCGCTCCATGTGACTAGTAAGTCAATTCTCAAATAACCATTATGATGACTTTTGTTCCACCCGCTTAAATGATAAAAGTACATGAAAAGTAAATGAACAAAAACAATTTTTAAAGTTTGGGCTCATATATATTTGATCACTCACACCCAAAGCAGTTATTGTAAATGAAATGATCACAGATAATAGTTTTGATGTACTCTGCTTGACTGAAACCTGGCTAAAACCAAATGATTTTTTTGGTCTAAATGAGTCTACTCCACCAAACTACTGCTATAAGCATGAGCCCCGTCAGACCGGTCGTGGCGGAGGTGTTGCAACAATATACAGTGATATTTTCAATGTTACCCAGAAAACAGGATATAGGTTTAACTCTTTTGAAATACTTCTGGTAAATGTTACACTGTCAGACATGCAAAAGAAATCTAATGTATCTCTTGCTCTGGCTACTGTGTATAGACCACGAGGGCCATATACAGAATTCCTAAAAGAATTTGCAGATTTCCTCTCAGAACTTCTAGTTACAGTTGATAAAGCACTAATCATGGGAGATATTCACGTTGATAATTCAAATGATACATTAGGACTTGCGTTTACTGACCTAATAAACTCTTTTGGAGTCAAGCAAAATGTCACCGGGCCCACTCATAGTTTTAATCATACACTAGATTTAATTATATCTCATGGAATCGATCTTACTGCTATAGATATTGTATCTCAAAGTGAAGATATTACAGACCATTTCCTTGTATCGTGCATGCTGCATATAACTGATATTAACTATATGTCTCAGCGTTACCGTCTGGGCAGAACTGTTTTTCCAGCCACCAAAGAAAGATTCGCAAATAACCTGCCTGATCTATCTCAACTGCTATCTGTACCCCAAAATACACATGAATTAGACACAGTGACTGACAACATGGGAACTAATTTCTCTAATATATTAGAAACTGTTGCCCCAATCAAATTTAAAATAAAGTTGTTACCTGTAGCCGAAGAACCGCTTCTCAATATTATTAACTCGTCGTTATCTTTAGGTCACGTCCCAAAACCATTCAAGCTGGCGGTTATCAAGCCTCTTATTAAGAAACCAAAACTAGATCCTAGTGTACTGGCAAATTATAGGCCTATTTCAAATTTTCCATTTATGTCAACAATTTTAGAAAAAGTCGTATCTGCTCAATTGAGCACCTGCATAAAAATGATCTGTATGAAGAATTTCAGTCAGGTTTCAGGCCCCACCATAGCACAGAAACTCCACTTGTTAAAATTACAAATGACCTGCTCCTTGCGTCAGATCAAGGCTGCATAGTCTTACTTGATCTTAGTGCTGCGTTCGACACCTTAGATCATGACATACTCCTAGATAGATTACAAAACTATACAGGTATTCAAGGGCAGGCTCTAAGATGGTTTAGATCCTACCTGTCCGATCGCTACCATTTTGTTTACTTAAATGGTGTGTCATCTCATTTATCATCAGTAAAATATGGAGTGCCACAAGGATCCGTCCTAGGTCCCCTTCTATTTTCAATATACATGTTGCCCCTTGGTAATATTATTAGAAAATACGGAATTAGCTTCCACTGTTATGCTGATGATACTCAGCTATATATCTCAACAAGACCAGATCAAACTTCTCAATTATCTAAGCTAACAGAGTGTGTTAAAAATGTAAAAGATTGGATGACAAATTATTTTCTTCAATTAAATTTGGATAAGACAGAGATATTAATTATTGGACCAAAAAACACTACACAGAATCTTGTAGATTACAATTTGCAACTAGACGGATGTACTGTTACTTCCTCTACAGTCAGAAATCTGGGTGTCATATTAGACAGCAAATTGTCTTTTGAAAATCATATTTCCAATGTTACAAAAACTGCATTCTTCCATCTTAGAAACATTGCCAAGCTACGAAACATGTTATCTGTTTCTGATGCAGAAAAGCTAGTTCATGCATTCATGACCTCTAGACTGGATTATTGTAATGCACTTCTAGGTGGTTGTCCTGCTTCGTCAATAAACAAGCTACAGGTAGTCCAAAATGCAGCAGCTAGAGTCCTTACCAGGTCAAGAAAATATGATCATATTACCCCAATTTTACAGTCTCTGCACTGGCTACCTATTAAGTTCCGTATCAGTTACAAATTATCATTACTTACCTATAAGGCCCTAAATGGTTTAGCTCCTGCGTACCTAACTAGCCTTCTACCACGCTACAACCCATCACGCACCCAAAGGTCACAAAATGCTGGACTTTTGGTAGTTCCTAGGATAGGAAAGTCCACTAAAGGAGGTAGAGCTTTTTCACATTTGGCTCCCAAACTCTGGAATAGCCTTCCTGATAATGTTCGGGGTTCAGACATACTCTCTCTGTTTAAATCTAGATTAAAAACGAATCGCTTTCGCCAAGCATTCGAATAATGTATCTCTTAAATCGTGAGTGTAGTTGCATCTGATCAAATGTGCAAATTTATTCATTAGCTTTGGTTAAACTAATTTTAGTTTGTTGGATCAGCATTTATGCTAATGATGTCTCTATTTTGTTTCTTTGTTTTGCCACGGCATTTACATGCTTCAGTTTGGACCCAGAACACCTGGGAAGAGATGATGCTGACCCTCAGAGGACCTCAGATGATGCTAACCTTGAATCAACAAACAGAACTAACAAATATTGCTACAAGTGTGACTGAATCATATAATAATTATTAATTAATAATATTAATAATGTTCATTGTCTAGCTGACTACGTCTTGTATTCATTTTTTCAAAAAATCCTGTCAAACATGCACAAACTGACAGTCACCACCATAAGCTACTACTAAATATTGTAGAAACATAATTTTCTGTAAAGTTGCTTTGTAACGATTCGTATTGTAAAAAGCGCTATACAAATAAACTTGAATTGAATGTAATTGATCATTGTCACGGGCGGTCCACTAACAAACCCACCTTTTCTTGTGAAATATTGGGTAACATACTGTCGACCCTTTGCCTCTTTCACTTCTCTTATTTTTTTCTCTTTCCGTTTTTGACTTCCAGATTTTTGAGGCATTTTCACATCCTCTGTCAAGTTGAATCTGCCGGCGCTATTGTGTTGCCTTGTTTACTGGATACAATTTAGGCGGACTGAACCATTTTATGATAATCGAGAGGGGGAGAGGGGCCCACGGGTGTTTGTGTTTCCTAAACAAAAAAAAAATGTTGACACCAGGAAACAGCAAATAGAATAATTTAAAGTTAATCATTTTTACTATCAAATATTTCTTTTTAGCACCACAACTTTATTGGGGGCTTCTCTGGGCCCCATCTTAGTCATGGGCCCCGATAATCATCATCGTTTACCCCCCCTTTACAGTGCCCCAGGTGTCATATATAGCCCCTAGAATGTGAATTCCTTTTTGAACGAAATGGTGCTATTTTTAGTAGTGACTGGCGGTTTTGAGAAAACCTGGCAACACTGGAAAGCACACGGAAATCTGCCAATGTTTCACATCCTCTGCCGAGAAAAGCTTGTATATCATCCAACACAAACGACTGCAGATAATCACTGCGACACGGAGCTAAGCCAACGATCCCGTGTGCATCTTAGAGGAACGTCAAACTCTAGATAGTTTGCGGGGCACGAACTTAACTATAGCAAGTAAATGAATAAACGCAACAGTTTAAGCAAGGAACAATCGCGTCGGAATCTGCGGTTGTTGTCGCGTCGGCATCTGCGAACTCAAACATGTGTAAGTACGATGTGTAACTACGGAGTATAAAGACGTGATTGGATAATGATGAAGGTAATTAGTGACGAAGTGATTGAGTGTTCCTGGTAGAACTTAGGCTAAAGCTTCCATTTGGGATCTATGTAACATTCTCTGATATTATGTAAATCTGCTCTTGATGTGCAAAAGAAGTCTATTCTTGAATAACTACCATGAACATGCGACATAAAGGTAAAATCCTTCTCTTTGGGGTGCAAATAACGCCAAATATCTGTTAAACCTAATGCTCTCATTATTCCTAAAAAAGCTTTTACTTTTTTTGACTTGTGGTCCCCTTTCTCTTGGTAACCTATCAACACAACTATCTAATACACATTTAAAGTCCCCACCAATTAAATACATTCCCTCACCTTTCTGTGCCAAAAGAGAGAAAAAGTTCTTGAAAAATTGTGGATAGTCCTCGTTAGGTGCATAAAGATTAAGAAAAGTGTTTTTATTGCATGGAATTGTTTCAACTATCATGATGTATCTTCCCTCTTTATCTTTATATACTTGCTCCATATTAAAATAAAAACTGACTTGGCAAACATGATTGCAACACCTCTTCTCTTTCCCTTGTTATATGAGGAACTGTAAACTTGGTCCACCCATTCCCTCCTCAGTTTTAAATGTTCCCCATCAGAGAGGTGGGTCTCTTGAAGCAGTGCAATAGAGCATTGCATTTTTCTAAGCTGATTAAATATTTTATTTCTTTTAATTGGGCTACTCAGTCCTTTCACATTATAACTGACACAAATTGAATTATGTATAGACATTGGTATAAATATTGTATGTTCTAGTCACCAGTATATGTACCAGTAATATACAATAAAAAAATAAATAAAAAAAACCTTTATCTGTCAAGGGTAGATAATTAAAGTAAACAAACACAAAAACAGGAACTATGTACACGATCAAGACTTCCAAACATCCATTTGGCCAAGTTCTTGTCTCGTAGGCCAAATCAGGATGTAAGAAGGGCAGGGAGTTGTGACGTTGACTCCCTGGGATATCAAAAGTGCACCAAGTGCGTGCAGCCAGTTTTGAAACACGGCCACCTCCAAGAGTGGTTTCCACTCAGCAAAACGGTCATCAGGGTAGGAAAGGTTTTTACTCCCGTCTCCAGGTAGATCCTTATCTGTGCTGGATAGATACATTGAGCTCGCATATCTTTCATTTTGAGCTGTTTCATTACGTCTCGTACCTGCGTTCTCTTCCTCTGCAAAGGCGAATAGTCGTTGCCAAGAAGATCCGTTTCGTGTTGTAAAGGACCTGTTTCTGTGACCAGGCTTTTGGTAAGATTGCGTCCTTAACCACATAGTCCAGGAATCTCACTATTATCAATCTCGGGGGTGGGACGGGGTCTTGGCTGCATAAAATCTTTGTATCCATCTCCTATCGCAGCCTTCTGGAACTTGATATATTCTTAGATTATTCCGACAAAGTCTATATTGCAAATCTTCGCATCTACCTGTGCGATCCGCCTCACGTTCTAGTAGATATCGTAACGCTCTTTCGTGTCTCAGCCCAGTCTCCTCAGCAGTACTAATTCGTTCCTCCGTCTCCACAATTCTACTCTCCATACCATTTATTTGTTTTTTTAAGTCCTCAACCGAGGTCTGATATTCTTGTTTGCTTATGCCCCTCTTGATTTTCTTTTCTTAGCAATTTCAGTTCTTCCATCACTTCAGTAAGTTCGGAGAGCACGCGGGCTAGATTTAGCAGGGCTGGGAAATTGTTTTTTATCATCTATATATAATATAATTGAATTTATGATACAAATTGGGATTTATTGTAAAAATTCGACAGAGCTTAGCTTTCAAGCGCCTGCCATTGCTCTGACGTCACCGGAAGTGGACCAAACAGAATATGTTAAAACCTATAGTGAACGTCATAGGCCTGGTCTTATAGGCTACACACAAAACAGTCGGAGATGCCTTTATGCATTTTCTTTTCTATTTTACGCATTAGTAGTAAATCAAGACATCGCAAGTTCTTTTTCTTTCTTTTATTTGAATAGAAAAGAGCATTAGAGATACTGGACATTGGGAAAAATGTGAAAATATAGTTATGTATTATAATGACTATATCAGTCCCTCCAGAAAAACGTGATTATGCGATCGCCTGATTTAATGCATAATCAGCCGAAAAGGGCCACATAATTATGCGGGGGTCGTATTTTTTCAAATACGCAACACTTTCGCCGCATAAATTGCCGATTTCAGGCAGCAAAATATGCGGGGGTAGCATGATTTTACAATCCCTGTATTTTCGTTGCTAAAAAAATGACATATATCTTAGCAGAAAGTTGAAAAATGTTGCGTTTACTTCACACAAGTAAATCGCCATTATATCCCAAGGTAACCTTATGAAGTGAAGTAATTAAGCAACGTGAACATCATCTGCGAGACCCGCGGTGAAACCAGGGTGAAGCACGCAAATCACTCTCATTTGCCAACAAAAATAAGCGCAAAAGACCGCGCGAAGCAGTTAACCAGTGTGTTACATGACAGTGGGTGCAAATTATTTTGAGAGAGGGATGAGGATGAGGATGAGGATGCCGAATGATAGGCCAGTGTTAGAGGCTACGCAGTTAGTTTTCATTTTCACAGTGGACTGTTGTAGTTTCATTCAGAAGTTGATGAACCTCTACGGTTGTAAGATTGCACTTTTTTTGTTACAGAATAGTACCAAAACCTTACAGTTGTAAGTATATTAGTAGTATGTAAAATAATTTACTGTAATTCCTGTAAAACAGCATTTTTTAAATATTTTATTTATTCATTTGTACAGAAGTTGTTGAATATTCCTTTTGTAAAGGTAGAGAACTTGTTTGACTCAATGTTTTGTAAGTTTGAGCAGAGACTGTCTCTGGTCATGTGTTATTTAAGGTCTGAAATAAAACAGAATGAGAACTTAAATATTATGTTATTTAGTATGCTTGCTTATCATATCATATCATAAGTAATGACTCTTTACAGTAGTAGTGAGAACAGGGTGTTGGGGGGATCACCTTTTTTTCTCTTTTTCATCAAACCGCATTTTTGCAAGTTCCTGCGATTACATCGCATAAAATTGCAAAAATATCCTGCATATTCCATTCCATCCTGCACATCCGCGTTTTTCTGGAGGGACTGCTATATGTATTCAATAATATTCTTCATAATATATAGAAAAACATATGATAAACTGTTTGAATGCATACACACATATACTGCGACAGGTACATGCACTAGAAAATTACACAATTATAAGGAAAATATATAAAAGTTATGTGTTCAGCTGTAACTTTTGAAAGAGAAAATGTTTCAATAAAGCTATTTCATGCCAAATTAAAAGTATTTTTTTAAATGCATCAAAAGACATCCAAACATGATCCATGAATATACTGCAGAATACTGAAAAATATAAGTGCTGGTTTCCCATATATAGAAATGTATTATGTAATAAACTGCATTATATTTTCCAAAACATTCCCATATATTTTTCTTTCATATGGGACAACTGTCCACTTTTTAATACTTATTTATTTCATTGTATTGTGGAGGAGCGTCTGCAGAATGATGAGAGGAAGAGCTGCTGGCCACAGGGATCTGCAAGAAAACAGAGATATGATCAGTTTATTGATTGATTTTTATTGGTAATATTACCTAATAATTATTGCACTCATTACTGAGTGCCTAACATATTTCCAGCGCATGGATACTCGTCCCTAATTTCAAATAATAAATTTTTCCTTACTAATTTTACTCAAATTGCAACTAAACTTACAAGTTTCTCTTACCTCTGAGCTGTTGAGATCGTGGAAAGGATTGGGCCTGAAATCACAGGGCTGTGGTGGAAGAACTTGAGCAAACTGCACCTTTGGGGGAGAAAATGCATGCTTTATGCCTTCTTACTGTGAGATACCAGAAATACATCAGTATCACAGGTTTATAAACCTTATTGTACTTCAAAAGGAATAAGAAAAAGCTAAAGACAGAAATGCTTCGGACATGTCTTTTGGAATCAGGAATGTGTAAAAAAAACAGTTCTACAATAAATGTGTAAGAAAAAAAGAGAAAAGAGAGATCCAAGGACACAGAGGGGAAACACAAGCAGCATTCATCACTAACTGGCCAGGAAGAACTGAAAGAGAGCAGCTTAAATTCACAGACTAAATGAGGATAATTATCAAACACAGGTGAACAGAATGAACTAATCAAGGGAACTAAGGAAAAGTAGTTCAAGAAACAAAACAGGAGAACAAATAGTGTGACAGTGGTTTACTTTCCAGTCAATAGCCTACATTTACAACCACATAATAAAATAAGTAACTGAAATAAAGCAAATTAATCCTTAAACTAATCCTCACTAGGATGCTGCTTTTAGCCCCTCGAGGTATCATGGGCTTCATGGGACGAAACATAGAGTAATATTTAATAACCCACAAAAACAGGGTCACGATTTCTCGTTTCAAATCAAGTACTCAATAAATAAATAAAAATCCTTGGTTACATTTTGCCCATGTCGAATAATAATGAACTTAGCATAATTCTATTGTGAATTCATAAATGCTAGATTTAATTAAATATATGTAATGCAGGTTTAATATATGCGCTTTTATTATTTACATGCATGTGTGTTAGTAACATGCATCTCAGAGCAGATCCATTCACAGTAAATGCTGCTCCACACAAACTGTTATCTTTCACATTTGTGGAGCGTCTAACACTCCATCTCTGCATATTGTTATGAGTTAGGGTTTAAAGCAACATTAATCTGGGAATGCAACATGCGCCGTTTCATCAGATTTGTAAGGTAAATAATTTCTAAACCTATGCAATCACAGAAGAAAACATTGGTATCCTTCTTAATATGAAAAGTGTTCATTGCAATTTCGGTCCCACTTTATATTAGGTGGCCTTAACTACTATGTACTTACATAAAAAAATAAGTACAATGTACTTATTGTGTTCATATTGTATTGTAAAACACTTTTGCTGCTATTGAGGTGGGATAGGGCTAAGCTTAGGGAGAAGGTTGGAGGTATGAGTAAGTTTAAGGGTGGGTTAAGGTGTAAAGTATGGGTCAACAGTGTAATTATAAATGTAATTACAGAAATTAAATACAGATGTAATTACATGTTGTTGTTTTTTTTTTAATTTAAGTACAATGTAAAAACATGTATGTACACAATAAGTACATTGCACTAAATTATTAATTAAAATGTAAGTACATAGTAGTTAAGGCCACTTAATATAAAGTGGGTCCGCAATTTCTAATTAAAAGTTTAAACTTTCGGTCTGCCTTTACACGTTATGATGTCCACATATTCAAGAAATTACAGTAGCTGCAGCATTTCTGACGTAAAGAAATGACCAAATATTAAAGATTCAGTGGATGTTTGAAGTAAATGTTGTTTAGTAAACAATAAACAAGGATTAGATTGTGCAGCAAAATGTAAAAACAATCGTCAGGCCGTCTGCGCCTCTGCAGTAATTCGTTATAATTACATTACTTTTACCAGTAAAAAATAGTTACATTTAGTAGGGGTGCTCCGATCACGATCGGCCGATCGTTAATGCGCATCTCGTCAGTAAAGCCGGTTCTCTAATCAGCGGTTAATTCCATCAGGTGCGTGATTTCACATAGAGCAGCTGTTACTACACAGAGCCGTTGTTAACTGAGAAGATGCGCCAAAAAACGCTGAAAATGAAGTGGATTTGCACATCTTCTCTATTAACAACGGTCCAAAGGCAGAAATCAGGAATGGCGTCAGGTGTGTCAGGGATAACCAGAATCGAAACCAGAAACAAGCAGAGATCGGGGCAGGCAGCAGAAAAATCAGAGTCGAACACACAGTCCAAAGGTCAAACACAGGAATAACAAACACAGGGGAAAAACGCTTGGAAATGTCAGACAGGCTAAACAAGACTTCAAGTGGAGTGAGTGTGCTGCTTGTATGTGTGTGTAAATGAAGTGCAGGTGTGGCAATGAGATTAGCTGATGAATGAGGTGCAGGTGTGGCAAGGAGATTAGCTGATGAATGAGGTGCAGGTGTAGCAAGGAGATTAGCTGATGAATGAGGTGCAGGTGTAGCAAGGAGATTAGCTGATGAATGAGGTGCAGGTGTGGCAAGGTGATAGTGATGCAGTGACTCATGGGAGATGTAGTTTGGGTGTGGGGCAACAGATGAGAGGTGCTAGTGTCCAAGTGATGATATGGTGACATGGTTGATGGGTGGAATGGTCCTGAGTGGAGTGCCCTCTACTGAAGTTCGTGGGCACTCCAGCTAATGATCATGACGCATAAACACAATCAATGTTATTACCTGAATGTGGTTACAAGTAACTGTAACTGATAGTTTACATGTAACTGTTGTGTTCTGTGTTATACCTGCAGATGTTTACACTTAATGACATGTGACTGCGTTATCGGCAGGTGCCTGTTATTTGAGACATTTCACTTTCATCTGACATGCATGTGTATATATTTATCTAAAAGTAAAATGACTCTGTTATATTATAACAGTGCATAGGCGATTTGAGATGTTTTCTACATCAGCACACTTTTTATATGTTTTGTGTTTGAGTTCATTTGTATAGTAATGTAAGCAGTTTGAATTCAAGCTGCAGTGTAATGGTTTCCAGTAGCTATCAGTTTACTAGTTGATTTACATCTATCATTGTGTTATTTTTATACTCATTTTTGTTTTTGTTTACAAACCCGATTCCAAAGAAGTTGGGACACTGTACAAATTGTGAATAAAAACAGAATGTAATGATGTGGAAGAAAATTCTATATTTTATTCAGAATACAACATAGATGACATATCAAATGTTTAAACTGAGAAAATGTAGCATTTTAAGGGAAAAATAATTCGATTTTGGCATAAACACATCTCAAAAAAGATGGGACAAGGCCATGTATACAACTGTGTGGCATCCTCTCTTCTTTTTATAACAGTCTGCAAATGTCTGGGGACTGAGGAGACAAGTTGTCCAAGTTTAGGAATAGGAATGTTGTCCCATTCTTGTCTAATACAGGCTTCTAGTTGCTCAACTGTCTTAGGTCTTTGTCTCATCTTCCTCTTTATGATGCACCAAATGTTTTCTATGGGTGAAAGATCTGGACTGCAGGCTGGCCATTTCAGTACCCGGATCCTTCTTTTACACAGCCATGATGTTGTAATTGATGCAGTATGTGGCCTGGCATTCTTCCCTGAAAGAGACGATGTCTGGATGAGAGCACATGTTGTTCTAGACCTTGGATATAGCTTTCAGCATTGATGGTGCTCATCTTTCCAGATGTGTAAGCTGCCCATGCCACACACTCATGCAACCCCATACCATCAGAGATGCAGGCTTCTGAACTGAGCACTGATAACAACTTGGGTTATCCTTGTCCTCTTTAGTCCGGATGACATGGTGTCCCAGTTTTCCAAAAAGAACTTCAAATTTTGATTAGTCTGACCACAGAACAGTTTTCCACTTTGCCACAGTCCATTTTAAATGAGCCTTGGCCCAGAGAAAACGCCTGCGCTTCTGGATCATGTTTAGATATGCTTTCTTTTTTGACCTATAGGGCCCTATAATACACCCGACGCAATGCGACGCAAGGCACAGCGCAAATGTGTTTGCTAGTTTCAGTCCGGCGCTGTTCGCATTTTCTTGTCCAGCGCCATGTCATCTAATTAACAAATGCATTTGCAACCATGTGTGCGCCCATGGGCGTGCTGGTCTAAAAAAAGAGGTGTGTTCAGGCGCATGGATATTTTAAGGGAGCTGAAAATAGACTGCACCATAGACCAACTCAAACCTGATCTACAGGTCCTTCTCAAAAATTAGCATATTGTGATTAAAGTTCATTGTTTTCCATAATGTAATGATAAAAATTAAACTTTCATATATTTTAGATTCATTGCACAACAACTGAAATATTTCAGGTCTTTTATTGTTTTAATACTGATGATTTTGGCATACAGCTCATGAAAACCCAAAATTCCTATCTCAAAAAATTTGCATATCATGAAAAGGTTCTCTAAACGAGCTATTAACCTTATCACCTGAATCAACTAATTAACTCTAAACACCTGCAAAAGATTCCTGAGGCTTTTAAAAACTCCCAGCCTGGTTCATTACTCAAAACCGCAATCATGGGTAAGACTGCCGACCTGACTGCTGTTCAGAAGGCCATCATTGACACCCTCAAGCGAGAGGGTAAGACACAGAAAGAACTTTCTGAACGAATAGGCTGTTCCCAGAGTGCTGTATCAAGGCACCTCATGGGAAGTCTGTGGGAAGGAAAAAGCATGGCAAAAAATGCTGCACAACGAGAAGAGGTGACCGGACCCTGAGGAAGATTGTGGAGAAGGACCGATTCCAGAGCTTGGGGGACCTGCGGAAGCAGTGGACTGAGTCTGGAGTAGAAACATCCAGAGCCACCGTGCACAGGCGTGTGCAGGAAATGGGCTACAGAGAAGCAGCACTGGACTGTTGCTCAGTGGTCCAAAGTACTTTTTTCGGATGAAAGCAAATTTTGCATGTCATTCGGAAATCAAGGTGCCAGAGTCTGGAGGAAGACTGGGGAGAAGGAAATCCCAAAATGCCTGAAGTCCAGTGTCAAGTACCCACAGTCAGTGATGGTCTGGGGTGCCATGTCAGCTGCTGGGGTTGGTCCACTGTGTTTTATCAAGGGAAGGGTCAATGCAGCTAGCTATCAGGAGATTTTGGATCACTTCATGCTTCCATCTGCTGAAAAGCTTTATGGAGATGAAGATTTTGTTTTTCAGCACGACCTAGCATCTGCTCACAGTGCCAAAACCACTGGTAAATGGTTTACTGACCATGGTATTACTGTGCTCAAGTGGCCTGCCAACTCTCCTGACCTGAACCCCATAGAGAATCTGTGGGATATTGTGAAGAGAAAGTTGAGAGACGCAAGACCCCACACTGGATGAGCTTAAGGCCGCTATCGAAGCATCCTGGGCCTCCATAACACCTCAGCAGTGCTAAGGCTGACTTTTTTGTATTAAAAACACTGTTCTTTTATTGGTCGGATGAAATATGCAAATTTTTTGAGATAGGAATTTGGGGTTTTCATGAGCTGTATGCCAAAATCATCAGTATTAAAACAATAAAAGACCTGAAATATTTCAGTTGGTGTGCAATGAATCTAAAATATATGAAAGTTTAATTTGTATCATTACATTATGGAAAATAATTAACTTTTATAACAATATGCTAATTTTGTAAAAAGGACCTGTACAGTCTGGCGCAATGTTTTTACTTTGTTATTTGAAAGGCGGGTGCACAACACGAGTACACCCTGCTTTTTAACAGAGCAAAAAATTTGTAGGCTAAATAAATACATAAATAAATATATATATATATATATATATATATATATATATATATATATATATATATATATATGCTAACATGTCATAATGGACTATTACACATAGTCATTGCATGTATCAGAATTAGGCTATAGAATTATCTATTTGAGCAGCTCTGTTTCATCACATAGATGCGTTCGGTCTTTGTGCTTGCCAAATTCCATCGTGTAAATAGCAAATACGTCATGCCACGAGCGCAACTGGCTCTTAAATGGAAGGCAAGATGAGACTCTGATTGGTTTATTGCATATTATGTCCAAAAAACACCCATTACTCATTAAGAGAATAGGGACAACCATTTTTCCATCATTAAAATAGCAAAAATGGATTTGTACATTCCCTGAGTGCACCTGCACAGTGCGCTATACACTTTACGTTTAGATCGTTAAAATATGCTGTTTTAGCTTGCAACGGCAAATGGCACGGTGGATTGTATTCACCGACAGTGTTTTCTGGAAGTATTCCTGAGCCCATGTTGTGATTTCCATTACAGTATCATTCCTGTATGTGATGCAGTGCTGTCTAAGGCTCTGAAGATCATGGGCATCCAGTGTGGTTTTCCAGCCTTGACCCTTACGCACAGAGATTTTCCAGATTCTTTCAATCTTTAGATGATATTATGCACTGTAGATGATGATAACTACAAACTCTTTGCAATTTTTCTCTGGGAAACTCCTTTCTGATATTGCTCCACTATTTTTCGCCGCAGCATTGGGGGAATTGGTGAATCCTCTGCCCATCTTGACTTCTGATAGACACTGCCACTCTTAGAGGCTCTTTTTATACACAATTGACCTAATTTATTAGGTTAATTGACCTAATGATTTGCAAATTGGTCCTCCAGCTGTTCCTTATGTGTACATTTAACTTTTCCAGCCACTTATTGCTACCTGTCCCAACTTTTTTGGAAAGTGTAGCTCTTATGAAATCCAGAATGAGCCAATATTTGGCATGACATTTCAAAATGTCTCACTTTTAACATTTGATATGTTATCTATATTCTATTGTGAATAAAATATAAGTTTAGAGATTTGTAAATTATACACATTTTTTCTTATTTCCCATTCATTTCCTATGTCGGTCATTTTTTACCGCGAAGAAGGTAAGAGTGACAAATTTTTTTTGGACTCTTTAACATATCCAAATCATGTCCATGATTTTTTGTGTGTGTTCATATTGCGAATGTTACAAAAGTCACCAAGAGTCATCTCATTCCATTGAAGCTACGATTTTATACATTTCAAAATATAAAATATTTTAGGCCAAAAATGACCGAAGAGTAGCCTGACTACATCAGACTTCCTACTTCCGCTTAATTTCATTTTGCTTCTGTACTCAGTCTGATACAGCGTCAGAGCTTTCTGTTTGCCACCGGTCTGGAAACAGCCGGGCCAATCAACGAGCAGAGGGCGGGCTGGGAGCCGTGACGTAGATGCTAAGCACCGAGTTTTAAATTGTAGGTTAGAGAAATCGAAAACCGAAACGACCGCGGAAATGGGAAACGAGACACGGGATGCAATTCGCTCTGTTATGGAGAACATTCAACTCTTTTTCAAACTGAAGCCAGAACAAGAAGAGTGTTTAACAACAGGTTTACAGTGGAAGTTCAATCATAGATTTGAGTTCGATGCATGATGTCTGTGCTTCGATGCGGCTGTACAGGCGCATAACATACGTCATAACTAAACGTATCTGATTGGCTTATGGGTAACCAATGATTTTAAACTTCAGACAAGCGAGAGAGAAAACACTTCTCTATTGTGCCATTCCAGACTCTGTCTACGAAGCAAAATGAAGTAGCAGAGTCTGGTATTACCAGGCTAACCGAAGAGGTCCAGAGGGTTAAAAGTTAGTATTCCCATTTTATATACATGTCTGGGGGGTACAGCTGAGATAAATAAACCCCTGATTTGGTGCATTACTCACCTGAGGAGAACAACAGCAGCCAGTGGCTTTACAGGCAAATGCTGACAGACAGATGGAGATGATAAATTCAAGCACAGAGAATAACAGCAACACTCCTCTGATTCCCCTGAAGAGAGTCTGAGAGAAAATGAAACATTAATACAATTAATCATACCAAAAACAATGATTATTACTACTCACAATGCTCAGCAGTCCAGAATCGACCATTTTTGATGTTCATATGATGAGTTTGGTTCCAAAACAATATAGATTCATCTCAGTACAAATGTGTTTTCTTTACCAAGAAAGTGCCAAGATGAAAACCACTATTATCTGTTTCAAACCTTCACATATCATCTTTAGATTATAATAAATTGAAACTGTTAAAAATACAACGTAAAAATACACAAAACATCGTAAGTTGATCGACATATGACAGCCTCTGAACCTGGTCAATACTAATCTTATATACAGGCACAGGACTGAAAATACATTAATCCGTCATCGCTTCCAAAATGAATTCAACGGGTCCTCTTGTTAATGATATAAGTTAATTACAGAAATTAAACCACAGAAATCACATTAAACCACAGAAATTCCAAAATAACATTTCCCTTACATTCAACTTCCAAAAGTGAATTCATCTTTGCCATGTTACATTCATTTTTTTGACTAGTGCATAGTAAAACACTTACACTGACAGGCTAAGCAATATCATAATCGGATGTGATTCATTTAATGAACGCGATATTGCGTAGCTTGATTCACAGCTCTGTGTATTAAATGATGCTCAATCTGAAAGCACGCAATGGAGATTTACATTTACATTTATTGATTTAGCAGATGCTTTTATCCAAAGCGACTTACAAATGAGGACAGTGGAAGCAATCAAAAACAACGAAAGAGCAATGATTTATAAGTGCTATAACAAGTCTCAGTTAGGTTAACACAGTACACGTAGCAAGGGCTTTTAAATGTACATTTACATTTAATCACTTTTATCCAAAGCGACTTACAAATGAAAACAATAGAAGCAGTCAGGTCAACAAGAGAACAACAACATTATACAAGTGCCATGACAAGTCTCGATTGTCTTATATACAATAAATTATATAATAAATAAAAAGAAAACCGATAGAATTAAAAAAAAGAGTAGAGCAAGCTAGTGTTAGAGGTCTTTACACACACACACATACAATTGCATAATAAACGAAAAGAAAACAGAATACAAAAAGATTAGAAAGGTAGTTCGATTTTTTTAAGAATAGAATTGAAATAGTGAGTGTTACAGTTAGAGGGTCAAATAAAGATGGAAAAGATCGAGCATCGCGTTAGTTCAGTCAGGTCATGTTAGTCATGCTTGCATCAGCTGACAGTCAGCTGTTCCTGACGTGTACCAATCGAGTCTTGACACCTATCACCTGCGGTCTATTTAAATTCCCATTATTCAAGTGTCTCTCCATGGCATTGCTGCTTGCAATTAACTGATCGCATCACTGCTTGCGAATCAAACTGTTGCATCGGTTCTTGCAAATCAAACTGTTGCAGTTTGTTTCAGAACATCTGAAATCTGCGTCTAAGATAAGTGAATGCTTTTTAATCCATAACGCTGTGTATATTGCCTGGTGGTTAACATGGTTTTGCATCGGTTGCAGGAACGAATATTAAGCATATTTGCAGCAGCATTTATACATCTGTGTTCATACACCTGGAGCAATACGCAGCTAGAGCATGCAATCGCTCTAAGGACACGCCGATTAAGCCATGAGAACAGGGTTAAACGAGACCAGCATTCTCGTGTAAATGTTTCAAAGGGGGTTTAGTTGTATTTAGCTGCGAAATATCAATTTCACTGGTGTTTATTTCTAAGATTGATGTCACATTAGCTGTGTGAGTGTTTCGATGCACGCAGCTTCAAAAGCAGGCATTTATCGCTCTATGGCTTCTATACATAGGGTTATAAGAACGTGACAAAAATAGCCACGTTTACATGTTTTTTATTTCTTCATCCAGATTTAAAGATTCGGTGGACCACATGAGACGTTATCTAATCCTATGTGGTGTTTAGGCTACTACATGTGTTCGTGCTTAGTTTTTGGGTCATAAGTGGCTACTATGACAAATTACCAGAGAGAGGAGAAAAAAAAAACGGAGTTGCATTAATATTTTTAATAGCTGCTCGTACTTGCTTGGAATTAACAGACTAATATCAAATGCCATCGGGAGCACCGGGACATTTCTGGTCCGGTTGAGTGAGAGGGAATTTTAAATGGTAAATTTAAATGGTAAAATACATGATTCTCACCAAGTTTTGTTAAAACATGAATCACGAGGGGGCAGCTTATAAATGCAGATAGTGCTTGCAATGAGCTATCTGACAACATTTACAAATGGGTTTATGAATCTGTAATTCATACAATTAATTTTAATTGAGCTGTTCACTATCATAGGCTGCATCCAAAAACTGAAAAATGCTGCCTTCGGAGGTCGCATTCCAAGGTAGGAAGGCTTCAAGGCACGTCCGAAATCAATGTCAGCTTCATTTCCTGTCTCCTGAGATGACTTGGCTGGTTTTGAAGGCAGCATAGATGTATCTTTCGCTGCTTTTGATATCAATGCATTCCATTCTGTGACCGTTAAGCTAAAAAATAAAAATGGCGTCTGAAAGTTGCAGTCGGTGGTCAGTTTGTGTGTAAATGTATGTTTCTGAACAACGTTTTCCACTTATGTAATTTCTAGCGAGAAAATTAATATTGCAGTAATGAAATATCCACTTAGTTATAACCAAGCTCTCTATATTTTGATATTTTGTAGATCATTAAACCATTACTCCACCTCAGAAGCCTGTCCGAAATCCGTTGCATGAGGTGCCTTCGAAAAAAAAAAAAAAACACTGCCTTCAAAGTCATTGACTGATTAGACAGCAAGGCAGCAAATCATTTGGCTAAGTTTTCATATGCAGTCATAGTGTTGTTTCTAAGCTGAAAATCAGTTAATTGTGCTTCACTTATTAAATCAGCTTTCTGCTCTGGTCATGAGATTCCAGGTTCCATTCTAATGTGTGTTATTGTATAACTGGAGTTTCATCATCTTTGTTTACCATTTCCCAGCCTCTACTGTAATGTCAGTGTCTACTAATCACTGAATGCACACCGTTGCCGACATCACGTTCCCATTCTGATGACCGACTATTGATGCGATTTACATGGGTACAAGTAATCAGTTTAACATGTTTACATGGCAGGATTTTCATTTAGTTTGGTTACAGAAGGTTATCCTACCTCTCAACAGATTACCATTTCGGTTTAGGCATTTTTATTCTGATGGAGGTGTTTCTATGGAGCATTTTCATTCATACTGGATGCCATTCTAAGTTTCCGAAGGGTGCATGCTTCCCCTGCTGGAATACCACCCTCCATTATGCAATCTACAGAATTAATGCAGATTACATGTTCCTCATGCCGCAGCAAGGGGTCGTATGTATCACACGTTTGCTTAAAGGTGGGCTACAATGCTGTTTCATGGATTCAGAGTTGTTCAGTGTTAAAGAGATGGATTTTCATGCTAAACATGGCCAATACGGATGAGTGGAGAAATCTTATTTCTGGGTGGTACAAGTTTCGGTAGTTTTTCGATGATGGATCTACGATGTAGACGATGGTGGAACTCCTTATGAGCATTTCTCTTGGGAAAGCACGCCCATGCACATCTCGACCAGAGGAGAGCGAGACCTCGCCCGTAAACACGCTTCATCAGGAAATCGTTGGCAGCGCTGCATAGGATTTGTTTGAGAATGTCTCCAAATAAGTGTGTTTTGGATGTGAGGGGAAAGCATTTTAAGAAACATGCTTGTTGCACATCCTCAGTTGCTTAACTTTGGGTGATGCCCCCCCCCCCCCCCCCTTGTGATTTTTACAGCATGAAAGATACATAAAATTGGATAATACTGCCATCATATCAGACTGCTGCTGCTAGGGGCGTATGCTCCCCCTTTACAATCACAGCTGCTTAAGCATTTTAAGAACATACTTGTTGCACATCCTCTACTGGACTGAAGTACGTCACTTCCTGTTTGTTGTTGGCGGCTGTACTGCGTTTGAGCTCTGTCACTGTATTCTTTTTATTGACTATTTTTTACTTAAAAATCAATTTTATACACCATTGTTTCCATTTATATAACGTGAGAATATTTCCTCTATTGTATTCTACAACAAAAACAATCAGAGCGCCTCGATGACTTCTCCCCCTACAGCCTTCGTGATCTCCATCCGGAACCGCTTCACTCCCCTCCGCGAGACAGGACGCGACGCTGTGATCATCGGAGACTCCATCGTCCGACATGTCCGTGCTACGTTAGCCGAAGGTAAAGTGCACACTCAATGTTTCCCTGGTGCTCGTGTTCTCAATGTTTCTGCGCAGATACCCGCAATCCTGAAGGCCGACGAGAGCCCCAGAGCGGTCGTGCTTCACGCCGGGGTTAACGACACCACGCTGCGGCAGACGGAGACGCTGAAGAGGGACTTCAGGAGCCTGATCGAGATGGTTCGCAGCACGACGCCCGCGGCGACGATCATCGTGTCAGGACCACTGCCCACGTATCGACGAGGACACGAAAGGTTCATTAGACTTTTTGCTTTAAATGAATGGTTGTTGTCATGGTGTAAAGAACAGAAACTGCTATTTGTTAATAACTGTAATCTTTTCTGGGAGCGTCCTAGGCTGTTTCGCGCTGATGGATTACACCCCAGCAGAGTCGGAGCGGAGCTTCTCTCTGACAACATCTCCAGGACACTTCGCTCCATGTGACTAGTAAGACAATTCTCAGATAACTATTAAGATGAGTTTTGTTCCACCCGCTTAAATGATAAAAGTACTTGTGCTGTAAAAACTATTAAGACTGTGTCTGTTCCCCGAATAGTGAGGTCAAAATATGATGTAGGATCTAGAAAAAATCTTATCGTAAATGAACAAAAACTATTTTTAAAGTTTGGGCTCATAAATATTAGATCACTCACACCCAAAGCAGTTATTGTAAATGAAATGATCACAGATAATAGTTTTGATGTACTCTGCTTGACTGAAACCTGGCTAAAACCAAATGATTATTTTGGTCTAAATGAGTCGACTCCACCAAACTACTGTTATAAGCATGAGCCCCGTCAGACTGGTCAACAATATATAGTGATATTCTCAATGTTACCCAGAAAACAGGATACAGGTTTAACTCTTTTGAAATACTTCTGCTAAATGTTACACTGTCAGACATGCAAAAGAAATCTAATGTATCTCTTGCTCTGGCTACTGTGTATAGACCACCAGGGCCGTATACAGAATTCCTAAAATAATTTGCAGATTTCCTCTCAGACCTTCTAGTTACAGTTGATAAGGCGCTAATCATGAGAGATTTTAATATTCACGTTGATAATACAAATGATGCATTAGGACTTGTGTTTACTGACCTAATAAACTCTTTTGGAGTCAAGCAAAATGTCACCCATCGTTTTAATCATACACTAGATTGAATTATATCTCATGGAATCGATCTTACTGATATAAATATTGTACCTCAATGTGATATTACAGACCATTTCGTTGTATCATGCATGCTGCGTATAACTGATATTAACTATATGTCTCAGCGTTACTGTCTGGGCAGAACTATTGTTCCAGCCACCAAAGAAAGTTTCGCAAATAACCTGCCTGATCTATCTCAACTGCTTTTTGTACCCAAAGATAGAAATATACAAATATAGGACAGGAAGAGCTAAATAAACATATTACTGTATCTAAACCAACAGATTATTAGATCCTGTACCCACTAAATTACTGAAAGACTTGTTACCTGTAGCCGAAGAACCGCTTCTCAATATCATTAACTCATCGTTATCTTTAGGTCACGTCCCAAAACCATTCAAGCTGGCGGTTATCAAGCCTCTTATTAAGAAACCAAAACTAGATCCTAGTGTACTGGCAAATTATAGGCCTATATAGGCTTTAATATGGTTTAGATCCTACCTGTCCGATCGCTAACATTTTGTTTACTTAAATGGGGTGTCATCTCATTTATCTTTAGTAAAATATGGAGTGCCACAAGGATCCGTCCTAGGTCCCCTTCTATTTTCAATATACATGTTGCCCCTTGGTAATATTATTAGAAAATACGGAATTAGCTTCCACTGTTATGCTGATGATACTCCGCTATATATTTCAACGAGACCAGATGAAACTTCTCAATTATCTAACAGAGTGTGTTAAAAATGTAAAAGATTGGATGGCAAATAATTTTCTCCAATTAAATTTGGATAAGACAGAGAAATCTGGGTGTTATATTTGTCTTTTGAAAATCATATTTCCAATGTTACAGAAACTGCATTCTTCCATCTTAGAAAAATTGCCAAGCTATGAAACATGTTAACTGTTTCTGATGCAGAAAAGCTAGTTCATGCATTCATGACCTCTAGACTGGACTATTGTAATGCACTTCTAGGTGGTTGTCCTGCTTCTTCAATAAACAAGCTACAGGTAGTCCAAAATGCAGCAGCTAGAGTCCTTACCAGGTCAAGAAAATATGATCATATTACCCCAATTTTACAGTCTCTACACTGGCTACCTATTAAGTTCCGTGTCAGTTACAAAGTATCATTACTTACCTGTAAGGCCCTAAATTGTTTAGCTCCTGCGTACTTCTACCATGCTACAACCTATCATGCACCCTAAGGTCACAACACGCTGGACTTTTGGTAGTTCCTAGGATAGCAAAGTCCACTAAAGGAGGTAGAGCTTTCTCACATTTGGCTCCCAAACTCTGGAATAGCCTTCCTGATAATGTTTGGGGTTCAGACACACTCTCTCTGTTTAAATCTAGACTAAAAACGCATCTCTTTCGCCAAACATTTGAATAATGTATCTCTTAAATTGTGAGTGTAGTTGCATCTGATCAAATGTGCATTTTTATTCATTAGCTTGGGTTAAAGGGATGGTTCACTTTCAAATTAAATTTTGGTATGTTTTAGCTTACCTCAAGGGCATCCAAGATGTAGATTTCTTTGTTTCCGCAGTATTTCCCATCTTGATATTTTTAGGTCAAACCATTCTGGTCTGTGACTCATATAACGCAGGTCTATGGTCACCACCTCAAAGAGCATGCACAGAGGAGTCCAAATTAAACAATTCCCCATCGTAAGTACACATTGATGACCTAAGACACGAAACGAGTGGTTTGTGTAAGAAAACGAATAGTATTTATATCATTTTTAGCTCTTATACACAACCACATCCAACTGATCTGAGGACACGAGTGCTTTCTGATGTGACGTGAGCGCGCGCTCTGGCTTAGTCTGCACAGTGCGCAAGCGCGGAAAGTGCCGGAAGTGATCTCTCGCGCATGTACATCACTCATTGTTTACACTTACGGTCTATGGTTTACACAGAGATTTCGGAAGTGTTACCTTTCACTGTGAAGATCTAAACATATTTAGACGTACAGGAAATTGCAATGGAAGACGATTTCAATATATCAACAGACAACGTTTAATTTTTTTCACAACCATATTTATTTGAACCAGAATACACAAATCAAGTACTCAGGAGCGATCCGCTGCAGCATCTTGTCTTCAAGCCTCAGAGAGACAGAGATCTCTTCAAAATTGGTGTAGTTTTAGTAGCAAGTGTTGTGAGATGCCAACACAAGTGGAGAGCATATGTTGTCAAGAATGGAACACAGCTACAAGACGATGACATTGACAGTATCGCATCGCACACCTGCCTGACTGAAGATCCTGAGTTTTCTCCGCTGTTGAGACGCAGTGTTTTGCACGTTGTGTTTAGTTTGCCACATATAAACTGGAGGCGACGTCCAATGCTAGAGGGACCCAATGGCACGCTGTCAATAGAGTGAGTAATGTGTTGTATTTTTATTATAATCACAACGATTATAGGGTGCATTATAAACAAATTAATTAACTACAATTATTGCATTATATTTCAGACAGTGCAGATTGGTGCCGTATCGTGTGGTAAACAGTAAAAATTGAGTGACGTTCATGAGCAAGAGATCACTTCCGGCACTTTCCGCACTTGCACTGACTAAGCCAGAGCGCGCGCACACGTCACATCGCACCCTGAGATCAGTTGGATGTGGTTGTGTACAAGAGGTAAAAACTATATAAATACTATTCGTTTTCTTACACAAACCGCTCGATTCGTGTCTTAGGTCATCAATGTGTACTTACGATGGGGAATTGTTTAATTTGGACTCCTCTGTGCATGCTCTTTGAGGTGGTGACCATAGACCTCCATTATATGAGTCACAGACAAGACCGGTTTACCTAAAAATTTCAAAATGGGTAATACTGCGGAAACAAAGAAACCTACATCTTAGATTTCCTTGAGGTAAGCTAAAACATACCAAAATTTAATTTGAAAGTGAACTATCCCTTTAAACTAATTTTACTTTGTTGGATCAGCAGCTATGCAAATGATGTCTCTATTTTGTTTCTATGTTATGGTAACTAGGATTTACACAAGCTCCAGTCTGGATCCAGAACACCTGAGAAGAGATAATACTGACCCTCAGAGGACCTCAGATGATGCTAACCCTGAATCAACAAACATAACTAACAATTATTGCTACATGTGTGTCTGCATCATATAATAATTATGAATTAATAATATTAATAATGTTCATCGTCTAGCTGACTACGTCTTGTATTAATTTTTTCTAAAAATCCTGTCAAACGTGCACAAATTGACAGTCACCACCATAAGCTACTACTAAATATTGTAGAAACATAATTTTCTGTAAAGTTGCTTTGTAACGATTTGTATTGTAAAAAGCGCTATACAAATAAACTTGAATTGAATATTGCTTAACTTTGGGTGACGCTCCCACCCCCCACCTTAATGTTGATTTTCAGCATGTTAGACTTAAATTGAATGATATACAAACTGCCATCGTATTAAGCTGCTGCTGCTATTACCTGCGGTCTATTTAAATTGGAAGCAGTCTCTATCACATTTTGTTTACAACTCATGTAATTGTGAATTGTAATTATATATGCTTGTAATGTTTCTGTTCTGTACCCCAGGGGGGCTTGTCTTGCTGCTCTCCCTGCTCTGTCCAAGCATGGCTGCATGGACAGGCATGTGGAGTGTTGCCCAGAACATAACCAAACCACCAACACTTACTGTATGCAATTATAATTGTCATAAATATACTTGACGGAAGTGGACCTGATTGAAATGTGTTTAAATCCGATTCTTGAAGATGGCTAAGGACTCAGCTGGCCAGATTGAGTTGGGGAGGTCATTCCACCAGGAGGGAACATTTAATTTAAAAGTCCGTAAAAGTGACTTTGTGCTTCTTTGGGATGGCACAATCAAGCGACGTTCACTTGCAGAATGCAAGCTTCTAGAGGCACATAAGTCTGAAGTAACAAATTTAGGTAAATGGGTGCAGAGCCAGTAGTAGTTTTGTAGGCAAGTGCAAATTGATAAACTGAAGTGTGATGTGTATTCTTTTTGGCTCATTAAAAATTAATCTTGCTGCTGCGTTCTGAATTAATTGTAAAGGTTTGATAGAACTGGCTGGAAGACCTGCCAAGAGGGCATTGCAATAGTCCAGCCTGGACAGAACAAGAGCTTGAACAAGGAGTTGTGCAGCATGTTCCGAAAGAAAGGGCTTGATCTTCTTGATGTTGAATAAAGCAATTCTGCAGGATCGGACAGTTTTAGCAATGTGGTGTGAGAAAGTCAGCTGATCATCAATCATAACTCCAAGGCTTCTAGCTGTTTTTGATGGAGTTATGGTTGATGTGCCTAACTTGATGGTGAAATTGTGATAAAACGATGGGTTTACTGTAATCACAAGCAGTTCTGTCTTGGCAAGGTTGAATTGAAGGTGATGGTCCATCATCCAGTAAGAAATGTCTGTTAGACAAGCTGAGATGCGAATAGCTACTGTCGGATCATCAGGATGGAATGAGAGGTAGAGTTGAGTGTCAAAAGCATAGCAGTGGTATAAAAAGCCGTGTTTCTGAATGACAGAACCTAATAATGCCATGTAGACAGAGAAGAGAAGTGGTCCAAGAACTGAGCCCTGAGGCACCCCAGTAGTAAGATGTTGCGACTTGGACACCTCACCTCTCCAAAATACTGAATATTGAAGGACCGTCTGATAGATAAGAATTAAACCATTGAAGTGTGGTTCCTGAGGTGCCCTTTTGCCAATAGGGTTGATAGGAGGATCTGGTGGTTAACTGTGTCAAAAGCAGCGGACAGATCAAGCAGGGTAAGTAGTGAAGATTTGGATTCCGCTCTTGCCAGTCTTAGAGCTTCAACGACTAAGAGCAAGGCAGTCTCAGAATCGGATTTACTGATGAGATGCACTTGACAATCCCATGCAATTTATTGTGCAGCCCAAAGTTTGTTTATCACAAAGTAGATGAGGAAAACTAGGATGCCGGATATATTCAAAGCACCGCCATTACTGTCTAGAGTGCGTGGAATGGTGCGCTGTGATTGGTTGTTACTGTTTACAATGTGTGGAATGTTGCGCTGTGATTGGTTGAGCAGATATATCACATTGTGCAGAGAAAATAAGGGAGAAAACATGACAGAATAACTCGGATAACGTGGATATCACATTTTGCGTAAAATTTACCGACCAGACATAATACTGATTTTGGTAGTAACTCAATAAAAAAAAGGCATTTATCACGGTTTGGTACCAAACTTTTCATATTTTAATATAAAATGATAAGGCAAGATTTACTGAACAGGGCAAATTGGCATGTGATCACAATCCCATAAAAGCAATGGTGGGAGTAGAAAGTTCATTAAAGAACACTGAAACAAACGTCTCATTTCCGTAATGACAAACGAATAATGAAAAAATAATGGTGCAAACCTTAAATTATATTGTGTAATTTATTTAAATCCCCCTTCTCCTGTAAATTTTGTGTCTAAAAGGAAAACTCTTACAAATGCAAATATAATAAGTTAAGCCCCCAAAATAACTGTACTTATCATTGCTGATGTTTCGCTGCATGTCTGGGGAAGTTGTGGCCTAATGGTTAGAGAGTCGGACTCGCAATTGAAAGGTTGTGAGTTCGAGTCTCGGGCCGGCAGGAATTGTAGGTGGGGTGAGTGCATGTACAGTGCTCTCTTTACCTCCAATACCATGACTTAGGTGCCTCTGAGCAAGAACCGAACCCCCAACTGCTCTCCGTGTGCAGCAGCATAAATGGCTGCCCACTGCTATGTGTGTGTGTGTGTGTGCGTGCGTGCACGAAAAGCAGAGCACGAATTCCGAGTATGGGTCACCATACTTGGTTGTATGTCACGTCACTTTAGTATATCCTGCCATTAGTTTTTAACACGAGAGTTTGCGCTGGCACACGCTGTTATTAAATCTGGCTCTTATAGGTTAAACTGGGCTGAGTATACAATTAACATATAATTTCAACTCCTTCTTGTGTTGTAAATGATCTATAAACTACTTGTGAAGTGCCAAATAAAAAGAGTGAACAGATGAGGGCAGAATAAGGCTTGTGTTCTGCTGTGATATTACTGTAATTACTAAATAAGTGTGAATATAAAAGTTGATGACATACCTCATACTTTGTTTCTAAATAAGAACAGTCATAACGGTAGCAGTAAGTGTATGGCCCTATATCCAAATCCAGAGAGGTTAAAATAATGGCAATGCCGGCGGTTATAGTACTGAAAATGTTCATTCCAAGTGAAGCATTCACCTATAGGGAGAAAACAAACATAAAACAGATTAATAAATTAGCAAAAACTTTAAAGCTATGAGTTAACATAGATGGGAAATTATATAGAGTGCTACAAATACACTACTTGAGGTAGTAGAGAAGAATAAATAAATTATAAATAGCCTTAAGCAGCAATCATCATGATTTTACAGTCCAATCAATCTTCAACAAATATACTGTTAAAGATACAACTGGAAATTCTTCCTCTTACTGTTAGTAAAACAATCATTTGTGCAATTTTTTACTGTCTAAGATACAGTGTGTGATCATGAGATTATGTGGTTTAAGTGAAGTTTAGATGAATCACATGTCATAGCATGTGGAGTGTGAAGGTGTGGAGTTATCATTGGAGCAGCTCAAAATTTCAGCTTAGACAACATGGGACTTAAAATTAGCCTTAACTATACTGGAAATAGGGCTGGGATAAACAATTATTTTTTTCAGACCGATTCGATTATCTCCCCATTAATTGACTACTAACAATTTATACATGTTGATTTACATATCTGAATGAAAAAAAAAACATGAATTCCTTAACATTGCAATATATGTTTATTGCTCTAAAAATTACAAAATAAAAGACTGACTAAGAATGCATTACTTTGCACTTGTATAGAAATAGCATTCAATAAAACCTTGGAGCCTTGAAAACACATAGCTTACTGAAACAAGCATACTGAACACATAGGGCCTAGCTTACTGAAAAAAAGTTCTTCTTTCAGATGAAAATAACAACAACTTGATGTCTAGCATTCAATAAAAAAGGTCACCCAAAATACTTGTTTAGAGCAATTGAAAGAATACAGTAACCAATGTAAACTTGAGGGGTTTAAGCTAATACAGAGAGTGTTTTTCCAAAAAATAAAAATTATAAGAAAATTAACAGTGGGAGCCAGCAGCCTGTCATGGAGAGAAAAAAAAAATCTCTGAATGCTCCACGTGAAACTTTGGCTTTCTGCCATTTTTCTATCGTGTCTAATGATTTTGGTTAATATGCACGAGGGAGAGAGAGAGAGAGAGAGAGAGAGAGAAAGAAAAACAGCGCTCGTGTAGTTTGAAGATTGTGAGTGCGCGAGAGCGCGTGAAACTTTGGTATTTCGCCCTTTTTCTATCGTGTTTAATGATTTTGATTAATATGCACAAGGGAGAGAGAGAGCAAGAAGCGCTCGTGTTGTTTGAAGACTGTGAGTGTGCGCGCATAGCCGGGGATCTCTCGCCCTGTCATTCTATTCTACATCACTCACCGAAAAAAAATCAATGCAGAAAAAACCCTGGATTGGTTATATAATGTTGGACAGAATGTTGATCTGGCCATCGCGTATATTCAGCACACATAAGGTAAAACATTTTGCAAACGTTTTTTAGAGAAATAAAAACAGGTCGACGAATCGATGCGCATATTTTACGTCAACGTATTGTTTGCGTCGACATCATCGATGACCTCGACGCGTTGTCCCAGCCCTAACTGGAAAACTTTTTTGGTATGTCAATTCCTAGTTTGCATTTATGCTTTACAATTCTTGCTCACAGACTAGAGTACAACTTAATCCACAAAATGTAATTTTTTTCTTACAATAATTACACATTTTATTCTTAACACACTTTATATTTGAGCAGAATCCCAAAGTGCTACAGATTAAAACAAAAATAAATGTTAGGAATCAATCAAAAGCTCTGTGCTGTGTACATACCAAACACAAACTGGAGGGTGAACTAATCTTATTTTCGGCAGCAATGCAGAGTGAGCCTGCAGTAATGTACTGAGAAGAGAAAGACAAAAAATTAGGCTTGCGCTGGAATATGTAATTTGTATTGAAAGATGGAACTCTTAATTGTATGACTGTTTCTTACGATGACAGATCCCCAGTAAGGCAGTCCACTATAGACAAAGCCAAGACTTGCATAAACTGTAGACACAATGCCTAACAGGAGAGTCAGCAGACCAATCATAATCTGGACCGTCTGTGAGGGACAAAAATAATTCAGAAAGTGTGAGAAGGACAAGAGTCTTTCATGAGGGGAAACAATATAATATATACAATATAAATTAGTCGGTCACTGTATTAGCGGATATGTAAGATTGGATTACTGTACATTTGTTGATAGTTTGCCACTCCTAAAACTTTGTTTAATTGAACTGTTTTACTGCGTAAATGATAAACCTGATCTTATATTGGTCACATTCTTCAATAAATAATGTGTTTGCTTTGTTAATGTGTGAATAAATAAAATTAAATTTATTCATGAACATTTCTTCCCTCACACTGATATGCACAAATGAAAACCAATTATTTGGGTAACGAGACATTTCTCACCCCAAGGGCTTTCGGTTGGCCTTTGAGAAATGCCTGAAGTCCATGAAGAGGTGAAACTCCTGCCACCTGCTGTTCATAAACAGGAGCATTTGTTGATTGTGTTAGCGGTTGCAGCTGGATGACGAGCGTTGAAGAGGTCATGGGTATGACAGTGCTGGACATTCTGGTTTCTGAATCTCCAAATGACCTGTACAAAATCAGAAATAAAGGGAGCTGATCTAATGTGAAGAGCAAGATTGTTCTAGCGTTTCAGACCTGCAGTTGCAAAAGCACAATCACCTCGTTTTTTTAGTCTAGATCTAGGCACGATGAGCAGACAGATACAGATGGAGCAGGTTTGTTAGGTACTAAGGGACCAAATTATTGAGGGCTTTATAAACAAATAATAGAGTTTTAAAATAAATTCTATGTTTGATGGGTAACCATTGCATATGAAATAGGAGTTACCGACTCATACTTACGGGACCCAGTAAATTGTATTCTAGCAGCTGTGTTTTGCGTTAGCTGTAGACAGGAGAGGGTGAGACTGAGAAACCCCATAATAAATTGAATTACAATTATCTAAAGATTATTTGTACGTTTGTTAAAAATGGAAGCCAGAGGTAGCATGTACAGGGTCAACATAACTGGCCCTAGTATTGATCCCTGTGGAACTCCACAATTAAGAGGTATACTAAAGGAGGTCTGTAGACCAATATGAACACTTTGATAATGTTCTAAATAATGTTCAGTTTCTTGCACAGAACGATCTTTTTACTTGTTAAGACCTCAATTTATCATCAGGAGCCAAAGCTATTAAAGGGGTCAGTTAGTATTAATCCTCAAATGTCAACTACACATCGGATTGGTTTATTATTTGCTTGATAAAAAAATATGAATATGAATGGTGTTATAATGTTATACTAAAAATAAAATAAAATATTGGAAAAAACCCTTAAGAAAAAAATGCATCTTAAGCATGCAGAATAACATAAGTGGACTTTGAACACGCCTTCAACACGCTCTTAAATCCAAGGTATCCAGTTCAATCATGCAGATAACAAACAGTTATTTCAACTATATTTAGTTCAATTAAACTTCTGTCATGACAAACTTTGAGCCCCCAGCACTTCCAGCAACTCTACTCTCCGTCACACGTGACTTCACGGGAATTCTCCTCCACAGCATCAAACCACAGCGCCCCCTAGCGGCAGGCAAGACGTAATTCCACCTACTCTCATTCAACCGATCTCTCTTCTCTATGCTCACATTTCGTTCATAACTCCTCTCACAAACATCCTTTCATCCCAACATCCATTCCTATACCCTTCCTTTCAGCTGATTACAGCAATATGGCTCACAGCCCAAAGACATGCAGGCTGGTCAAATTGAACAGTCTAAATTGTTCCCCCCTTGACTCGTATGTATTAAAGACTTGTGCACGGATTGATTTTATGTATTAACTGATTTTGCCATGACATATAGCCTCATATGCTGGTATGGCTTAATAAGTAAATAGAAACTATCAGAAATACGGCTACATGTTTTCTAATAATTTTCTACAGCTACTTCTAAATTCAAGATGCCCATTCACTGTCCCTCATGCCACCCAAAACTAAAGGAGGGACACGTCTTCTGTATTCTTTAGTCTTCACTCATGCAGACCAGCCGGTCTCCCTTCAATTCTATTTAAATCTTCTTTTCATTCTCTACCTCCCAACCTCCCTCCCTCCCCGCATCTTGCAACATGCCCCACTCACAAACATCCTTTAATCCCAACATCCTTTTTTCCACCCTAACTTCAGCTGTTTACAGGAATATGGCGCTGTGTTTCTAATTATCTAACTAATCTGACAAGCACCGTGTCATAATGTTGTTACTTCTGCTCAAATAGCATTATTAAATCTGCAGCTATCACCACCGCCACCACCACAGCGGTACCTCAGGTGGATGACCTCACAACTAACAACAGCACCACCTCTATAGTGCCCAGCGGTCGAGCCTGCAGTTAACAACAGCACCACCAGAAGCGCCTCAGGTGAAGTGATCATTCAGCTACAACAGCACCGCCAGCAGTGCCTCAGGTGAAACAATCATACAGCTACAACAGCACCGCCATCAGCGCCTCAGGGCGGAATGATCATTCAGCTACAACAGCACCGCCACCAGCGCCTCAGGCGAAACGATCATACAGCTACAACAGCACCGCCAGCAGCGCCTCAGGTGAAACAATCATACAGCTACAACAGCACCGCCATCAGCGCCTCAGGTTGAATGATCATTCAGCTACAACAGCACCGCCACCAGCGCTTCAGGCGAAATGATAATTTGGGTTACAACAGCACCGCCATCAGCGCCTCAGGTGAAACGATCCTACAGCTCCAGCAGCACCACCACCAGCGCCTCAGTCGAAACGATCGTTCAGCTACAACAGCACCACCAGCAGTGCCTTAGGTGAAACGATCATACAGCTTCAACAGCAGCACCTCACATAAAACAATCATTCCACTACAGCAGCAACACCACCACAGCCTCAGGTGAACGATCACACAGTTAACAACCGCTCCACCTAGACCTCAGCAGAAGGGACCTCAGCCATCTGCACCACCTCAGCAGCGCCTCAAGTGGACGTACATGCTCCTAACAACATCATTGTTACCTTATTCAGGCTAAGATTAGTCAGTGAGAGTGCACAGTCCTAAGTGCATGTGTAAGTCTGCTGACTGTTTCTATAGCAACAAGGAAGCTTCTAATAGCAACTCCAGTGACGTGCAGTGTTTGGCTCTTTCATTCAGAAGGTGGGGCTTCCTGTGATTAAGCGACCTATTGAGCATTGCATGTTCTATACTGTTGCTCACACAGACCAGCCGGCCTCCTTCAACCTCCAATTCTATTTCCAAACCTCTTTCCATTTCAACCCCTCCCTGCATCTTGCAATACACACCACTCACAAACATCCTTTCACCCCAACATCCCTTCTTCCACCCTTCCTCTCTCCCTATCTTCCCTACCTCCTCCCCCCTCCTATCCTCTCATCCCAACATCCCTTCTTCCACCCTTCCTCTCTCCCTATCTTCCCTACCTCCTCCCCCCTCCTATCCTCTCATCCCAACATCCCTTCTTCCACCCTTCCTCTCTCCCTACCTTCCCTACCTCCTCCCCCTCCTATCCTCTCATCCCAACATCCCTTCTTCCCCCTTCCTCTCTCCCTACCTTCCCTACCCCCTCCCATACCATCTCATCCTCAACCCCTCCCCACTCAAGACATCCTTTCATCCCATCATCCTTTCTTCAGCCACTGTCAGGGCTGCCTCTCTTCTACAGGCGCCTCCACACCTGTGCATTCCGTGATGGAGCCACGTGAGAAACTCCTGCTCTCATAACCCTACGATACCAGCAGACTGACCTGCAAAGCACCTCCGCACTCCTATCAAGAATGTGACATAGTCGACAGGCCACTAGCTAGAAGAGCTGTTTATAGATGCAATACCCTAAGTAGGCTTCAGCAGTTAATATGGTGGTTGCCCGGTTGATTCGAACAGCCTCCGGAATTCAGTTCCTACAATCCATAGTCAAGAGCAGTCTCCACAGCATTATGAAATGTGTCCCATAGTCATAATATAACATCCTTGGGGGTTTGAATAGTCCGATTCTACTCATCTGCTTAGAGGTTGCAGTAGAAATTGGAAAAATAAAATAAAACAGTTATGCAAATCATGCATAGGCCAACTTAATATACTCAACAACAACTCCTTCTCCGAGCAACTCCTATACCACGACTCCTTAATCTCGTAAACCGACTCTCGTCTCGTTTCCCATTCCAGAAGTTAGACTTGGCTCCGTGCATCTCTCGCCGGTCATACCACTGACCAAACACCAAATAGGTTTCCCAAGAAGCCATTCTTAATCACCTTGCTCCAAGCATGATCTTCACGATACCTCTCCGGCCAGAACTGTCTTAAAGCTTCCTTCCCATCAACTGACCCACTGTATATCTTCAACTTAACATCTCACTCTAATTCTTTCCTCAGATCCCCACGTGCATTTAAACCTACTTGAGGGATCAACTATTCCTTCGAATAACCACTGGCTGCGATTGCCCAGCTTCTCTCTTTCCAACACATTCATATTTAAAGGCTTTCGAAAAACAGAAACCCATGTTAACCATCTAACGCCTTAACTAATCAGCCTCTGCATCCTCTCTGTACGAACAGGCATACTGAGCTCACATATCTCAACTCTTCCCAAATTTGGGGGTCCTCATTGTCTGGCCTAAATATAATCTAGAGACGGTACCCCCACCCTGAGTCTCTCTGAGCCCTCAATTCAAGATGCCCTGATCAACCTGACCATCATCCCATTCCCTCGACCCCTTCATCCTCTTTCTACTCTTCCCCAGTTGCATAGCTGGTTTGTGGCGTGGTCCTAGCTAGTGAAATGGGGTTAAGTGAGGTTAACTAAAGCTCGGGAGCAGGGCCATACCTCAAACAATCACCTGACTTCCAAACCTCCATATATACCGGGCCACCTCACACCGCACTGCTAGTCTCGTTCTCTCGAACCCACCCTTCCCTCCCTTTCTCATCCATTCAGCCAACCTTATCCCACATTATATTTCTATCAGGTTGTATCAGGTGGTCCTCATTGTCTGGCCTAAATATACGCTAGAGACGGTACCCCCACCCTTAGTCTCCCTGAGCCATCAATTCAAGATGCCCTGATCAACCTGACCATCATCCCATTCCCTCGACCCCTTCATCCTCTTTCTACTCTTCCCCAGTTGCATAGCTGGTTTGTGGCTGGTTTGATTAATCACGCAGCCCTATCCACCTTAATTTTCAAAGCTGCAGCAAGCTGTTTTCTGTGCATGTGTGGGACTTACAGTTCATCTGCTGCTGTAGGGAAAAGAGTGGTGGAACTATGATGTCACTTGGTTGGAAAAATCCAGAAGCGAGTTCGCATTTTAGCACTTTCGGTTCCATCGTCCCAGAGTCAATGGGTTATTTGAATGGGATTTTGGTTAAATCCCTTAAATAAGTTCCTTGGTTCACACAGGCTCAAGATATTTTCATAAAACACACCAATTACACCCTACTCGAGATTTTTTAAAACCGTTACATTTCTTAAAAAAGAAGGTTGTTAGGAGATTGCTAAATGGGACTACATGTGCTGTCGGAGACATAAAACAGCATCACAGTTTTTATCAATTTACAGTATTTTCCAGTCGTAATTTAATTTTTAATGCAATTAATTGTAGAATAACCAATTAATATTTTCCTGCATTTTATATTGTTGTTAAAAAAAAAATGTATGTCCTAAAATGCATCACAAGTCTTGGGATGGAAGATGATTGTTTTATCGCTTTCCCACTAATGCAGAGACTTCAGGTGTCTTAAGGTAAACTCATATTACCATTATTCCATGTTAACACTACATTTAACGGCTTAGTCACGGTGAAAGTGAAACTTTAATGATGCATAAAGCCACATTGAATTTAAATGTTTACATCCACATGAAGCTGTTACGGAGCACATAGATTGAGGATTTTCTAGAAGCAAAGATAAAATAAAATTTTGTGTAACTTAACTACCCTAACAAAGCTGAAATGTGGTACTTTCTTCACTAAAATATCCTACCATATCCCCAAACTCGCTCACTCTGCTGTTATTTAATAGATTAAAAGCACTAGAATTGTATTGAATAGTTCACAGTGACACGTTTTTAATTAAAATATTCATATAAATCAAGGATTTATTTAATTTTAATACATTCATTTATTTAATTCACTTTACTATTTATTATTAATGTCTCATTTCAGTTTTAGTTTGGCTCTAGTTTTGTATTTATTCCAGTTTATATGAAAGGGTTAATGTAGTGTGGATTAAAATTCATATACAGAGTAAATCCCTTTTACTGAACAGGTTAAAATAAATCCCGCTATTAAGTTCTGGCGGTTTTATTTAGTTTTCAACATTCAAAAGTTATATTATTTTGTGAAGATTATCTTGATATCTCTGACAAAACAGTTTTTTTTTTCAATAACCCAAAAAGCCTAAGGAAAAATCCTACAGTCTTTTTGTGGACGGAACCAGTGACAACAACCGCCTACAAAGTCGTCCCACTCTATAACGGAAAGAATAACAAAGTGCAGTAAACGGTAAAACTGTCTAAACATGTTTTAATAAATACATTTTGTGATAAACGTTATCTGTTCATAAACTGTTTCTGACTCCTCGAGTTAACAGCTCACAACTCAAGTTCAGTGTCCTAAACACACAATTATTGTGACATTTAGTAGAAACACACTGGACTTAAAGACAGAACCTTTATTTGCAGCAATCAGAAATGCGGTCTTATCACAAGATGAATTTTTAGTTTCGATTTACAAAGGGTTAGCGTGGATTCAAATTCTCATACAGAGTAAATCCTTTTCACGGAACACGTTAAAATTAATTTTGCTATTATCTGGCGCTTTAAATTATTTAGGCTTCAAAATTGAAGTTACATTATTATGTGAACATTATGGACAAAACGTAGGTTTCATTAACAATGGCTGAACTTTTTTTTTTTTTTTTTGTGATAACCCAAACACCTATGGAAAAACCCGCCTACAAAGTGACGTCATAGTCCCCAGTTCCCCCACTCTAAAACGGGAAGCATAAAAAAAAACAATTCCGGGAAGAATAACAAATTGCAGTAATCGGCAAAACTGTTTGTGCTACAAACCAGTGTGTTTATGATTAAGAAATAACATTCAAATAATATGATAACCCACCCAGCAAAAACTCGTTGAAAAGACGTCGAAAAGACGTCATTGGCAGTCGTCTAAACAACGTTAAAATTTAGTTGAAAAGTGAAAGGTGAAACGACGTCTTTTTCATGTCGTCAAAAAGACGTCTATAAATAGACGTCCAAATTACGTTTAAATGTGGTTGAAAAGTGAAAGGTGAAACGACGTCTTTTTCAGGTCGTCAAAAAGACGTCTATAAATAGACGTCCAAATTACGTTTAAATGTGGTTGAAAAGTGAACGGTGAAAAGACGTCTTTTCCAGACCTAATTACAACCATGAATTATTTGTCATATTCCTAATTAGTGAAAATAAGACAATTCACAGTATATTGACACATTTATTGACACATTACATCTTTCATGTAAAATCTTGATCACATCTTAAGCTTCTTTTGATTAAACAGACCGTAAAAACTGTAATATTGTGAAATATAACTACAGAAATAATTGTTTTCTATGTGGATGCATTGTAGAATGTAATTTATGCCTGTAAACTGAAATTTTTAACACAATTACTTCAGTCTTCAGTATTACATGATCTTCAGAAATCATTATAATATACTGATTTGCTGCTCAAGAAACATTTCTGATTATTATCAGTTTAAAACCGTTGTGCTGCCAAATATTTTGTGGAAACCATTACATTTGTCCATATTTTTTTAATAGACCTTGCAAAAGAGTAGTATTTATTTAGATTTTTTTTTTTTTTATATTTAAAAGGCTTTACTATAAACTTATCAAATTAATCCATGTTTCTGTATAAATATATTTTTTCAAGACAAATAAACTATGACCAATTATAACCACATTAGAACAACCAAAAATTTTAATTCTGTCATTAATTACTTACCCTCATGTTGCCCCAAACCCATAACACCCTTTTGTGCAGAACACAAATTAAGATATTTTTTTAACAGATGCCTTGTGTACAAAAAAAAACAAACAAACAATAACAACAGCAAAAATAATCTATTCAGAAATTATGACTCCCCAATGGATTTTCACAAAAGCACCAAAAGCGCCAGCTCTCACGCCAATGCAACACTGATGCATCATGGTGCTTGTGTGAATGTGTTATTTTATATAAAGAAAATAATCTCAGATTTCATTAAAAAGTTCCGCATTTGGTTTCAAGGATGAACAAAAGTCTGGTTTGGAACAACATAAAGGTGAGTGAGGAAAATCTTTGGTTAAACTAACACATTAGGTAAATGGGGTTCCCACAGGGGCACCAGTAGATCTCTGCCTGATCTCTGATCTTCTGCTTCTTCTGCTCCTTCCTCCATCCCAATTCTGGATTAATGAGCCACGGCAGATGTTTCCACTTTGAATGCTTTAGCCTCGCTCTTTTTTCTGCAGCATCTAAAGTGAGAAAGAAAACCGTAACTAAAATGTAAATTAATAATAAAAAAACAATGTTTGTCCAAAATGTACAAATTAAAGTGTACTCATTCTTTATGAGGGATTATTAACTAATCAGTATGTCAGGGGTTGTCAGCTCTGGCCATTAAGGTGAGACTTAGGTCTCTGCAGAGTAAAAGTGGGCGTTTATGACTTTGTGGGTGTTTTCAAACTGCTGGGTGTTTCTAAATCATGCAATCAAAATGATCCCCCTTACCTAAACCCCACCCTAAACCTACCGTCACTATGATGTCAGCCAATCAGGTATCATGGTCTAAAAACACCCTGATCTGGTAACTCCCATTACTTTAGTACAGAGACATATGCTTGGATTAAGGTCCACTGTCATGCAGAGTTTACGTCTCAATCAGCTTCACAGTTTGCCAAGTTGTGAATATATTGTGTACACAAATGTAGGTACTGGTAAGCACTGTGGCTCACTATACACTGGTGACTATCTCTGTCCTCATTGTACAACATCACTACTGACATTAATGCACAACAATAAAACTGATATCTTACTTTAATGCTATTTACAGCACATTATGATGAATACTTTATTACATGTATGTGCAAGATTTAATTAATAAATTAATTGGAAATGTTTACTAGATTAGACATTACCTGTCTAGTGATATGTTTATGCTGAAATATATTATTGGTTTGTGTTTTAAAATCTATTACGTGTTTTCTTATAGCGAATTATCAGTGCACCGTAAAATGAAAATAGTGATTGAGGCAGCCGTTCACCACTGAGTACTGAGCAACGGACCTGAGTGAAACACACCCAGAGTTTACGTCCACACCTGATCACACTCACCTGTCTGTGACTTATAGTTAGCAAAACTGAAGACCTTGATTAATGTGTTCAGGTGCACTGCACTAGGTTGGTGCAAAACTCTGCATGTAAAAGGACCTTGTGAGACAATGTTGAGATCTCCTGCAATATGTTCTGAACATTCACTATAAAGAGACAGAATGACTTACAACACTGGTGTCCAGTCCTGGGCTGGAGGAGCACCGTTCTGCAGAGTTTCTGCTGATCCTTGATCGGCTGCTCAGGTCTGCTTAACTGGGGTTGGAGCTAAACTCTGAAAAAAGAGAAGACAACCAATATTATAATGTTAAAAAGTTAAACAACGTTAAATAATTTGATCCATAAATATGCACAACATCTGAAAATGCACAAAGATGAGAAGAAAGAACTTTCAACATTGAAAAATAAGAAGCAATATTAAATCACACATGCATTTTCTTTTCTTCTTATTATTCCTCTTGCAATAAGTTTATTCACAATTACCTTGTGGTTTATCAATGATTTTCAGTCTCTGAAATAGAAAAGATCCATCAATGATGAACTATTATTTACCCCGTTTATATCTGCGAGGTGTTCATAACACATTTTACCAGTGTGTTAAGATCAGTAATTATGACTGTCGAATGTCAGACTTGACTCAATGTATTCTGCCCCCAAACATATGATTAGACTATCAGTCGAATATCGGCAAGATTCAAAAATTCTGATTCAACTATGAAAAACCTTAGTCAAGGACACCCCTAGTAATTTCAAATATTACTATTTTACTGTATTTTAATCAAATAAATGCAGCAGTGGTGAGCATAAAAGATTTATTTTAAATACATTTTTAAATAATATTTTCTATTTCTCTTCCACCTTTATTTGATCCTCTAACTTTAACACTCACTATTCTAATTCTATTCTTAAAAAAAATCTAACTACCTTTCTAATCTTTTTGTATTATATTTTCTTTACATTTATTATGCAATTGTATGTGTGTGTGTACGAGTAAAGACCTCTAACTAGCTTGTTCTACTCTTTTTTTTAATTCTGTTTTCTCTTTATTTATTATATTATTTAAAATCCCATGCTATGTGTACCGTGTTAAGCTAACTGAGACTTGTTATAGCACTATAACATTGCTTATATATCATTGCTCTTGTTTTTGATTGCTTCCACTGTCTTAATCTGTAAGTCGCTTTGGATAAAAGAGTCTGCTAAATGAATAAATGTAAATGTAAATACATGATAAATCTGACCCTTAAACGTTTGAATAATAGTGTATGTCTGAGGTATTACTTACTAGTTATATGTTTCATAATGTCTAAAAATGTTCTTCAGCTGGATACAGGCACGGCCATCAGCATGGAAGAATCTAGAACATAAACAATCTGTCATTCTGTCAATCTGTCTAAGCCAACAATATTTATTATACAATGCCATGTTTATTATAAATAAACTATAGCAGAGGTGAAATGCAGAAAAGAATATTAATTTACAGATTATACAAAAAAATTAAAAGAATAATAACAGAATTTAAAGTTTTAGGTTTACTAATCGATTAATACTCTTACAGTGTGGACATCAAAATAACTAACATGCAAACAAACACACACACACACATTATGAAAATATTATATAAACACACACATATATAAGAAAATTACAGATTCATGCTGATGTAGGCGAAATATATTGTGAAAAATGCACATAAAGTTACCTCTTGTAGTTAGCATTACAGTTGAGATGCTAACGGACTTTTCATGAAGACACTGACCATTTCTATAAACTACATTTTCAACGAAAGCGTGTCATTTACATGAAAGAAAGTTTCAGGGACACTTTTATGTAACATTTGTGTAATTTAGGGATTAAACTTACCTGAAATTAGTGAAAACAACCATGAGAGACAGCGTCTGTTCAGCTGCTTGACGGTTGAGCTGAGCCCCGTTTCCATGGTGACTCCAGTACAGCGCGTGACCATCAAGTGTTTTCAAAATATATTTAAATATATTTAACAGTGCGATCAGACATGATGTCTAATTTCTTCACTAGTTTATGTTAATGGCTTTGTGGTGCGAAATAAAAGTTTTTTTTTCTGCTGAATTTGGACTAAAGCCCATTTACATCTATTTTTGGGCTAAATAAATAAAAAAAAAGACGTTAAATGTCGCTTTTTGGGCTTAATTTGGACCAAATCCGACGGACCAAATGAAGACCAATTTTCAACGTCGCTTTTTGGTCTAAAAGATGGCCATGACGGGCCGACTTGATTTAGACCAGAAAACGACGTCCAAATGACGTCTGGTGCTGGGTGGGTAAGAAACACCAGTTTGCAGTATCAACGAGCAAAACGAGCTGTTTTGAATAATACTCTCACACTTTAAGCAAGGGAGAAAATGAAAATATAACAGTTGACTTCGATGTGATTCACAATTGATATGAATTCACAGAAGTGAATTTATTAAATACATTGTGTGATAAACGTTAACTGTTCATAAACCGTTTCTGACTCCTCGAGTAAACAGCTCACAACTCGAGTTCAGTCTCCTAAACACACATCTATCATTACATTTATGATAGTAGAAACACACTGAACTTACCGATTAATAAAAGACAGAAGCTTTGGTTTGCGGCGATCAGAAATGCGCTCTTATCACAAGATGAATTTTTAGTTTCGATTTACATCTGAACCCCTGTAAACACTCTGACGAGCACCACCCCGACTGTGATTGGTCCATCCTGAAACCAAGCGGCTGTGATTGGTCCATCCTGACTCTAGACGGCTGTGATAGCCTCATATAGGGTTGAGTGCATCATTTTCCTGTAGTTGAAACATAACATATGAGTGTTTAACGAAATAAGTGACTGAATCACGAAGCCTGCATTTATTTGACCCAAAATACATTACTGTATTTTCAGCATCATTACTCCAGTCTTCAGTGTCACACGATCTTCAGAAATCATTCTAATATGATGATTTACTGCTCAAGAGACATTTCTGATTATTATCAATGTTGAAAAGTTTTTCAGGATTCATTGATGAATATAAATATCCAGGTTTCAGCATTTATTTGAAATAAAAAGCTTTTGTAACATTATACACTATACCAAAAAATTACACTATTCAAAAGCGTCAGTATAATTTATCTGATTTAAATTCCTTTGCGAAATAAATTATATAAATTAATACTTTTATTTAGCAATGATGATTTAAATTGATAAAAAGTGATGAAAAAGACATTTATAATGTTTCAAAATATTTTTTATTTTAGATAAATACTGTTCTTCTGAACTTTGTATTCATTAAAGAAACCTGAAAAAAATGTATATATAATAATAATAATGATATATTCAAATAGAAAGCAGTTATTTTAAATGAAATATTTCACAATATTACAGCTTTTGCTGTATTTTGTATCAAATCACTGCAGGCTTCGAGTTTGCCTGAATAAGCAAAACATCATTGATATTCACCTCATATTCATATCATATTCCTGAAGGCAGCGGGTGTAGAACGACATCTTCACTGAATTGACATTTGACCAAAAATGACTGAGCTGGCTTATCTCAAACCAGGAATTAACTGTGCACAAGTCAACTGGCTGATGATTTAAGGGTTAGTTCACCTACAAATGGTGTATAATGGAGTATATGACTTTTTTCTTATATTTCTTATACTTCTTATGTTGCAGTGCATCAGTCCAAATTAAGTTAAATAAAGAGCATCCATCCATAATAAAAAGTGCCTCACACAACACCTTTGATTGGCTGTGTAACCCACACATTTGACTATCATGTTTCTAATCACTTGTTATGTGTGTTTTTTAACTATTGAATAGCTTAAGGATTCATATTCATGTTTAGTATGTAAAGTTTAGTCAAGTCACCTTTATTTATATAGTGCTTTAAACAAAAAAGATTGTGTCAAAGCAACTGAACAACATTAATTAGGAAAACATTGTGTCAATAAAGCCCTGTGGCCACCCCCGTGCTTTAAAAAACAAACAAACAAAAAAAAGTATTATGATTTTACGTAGAGATGTTCTGATACCCTTTTTCTCTTCCCGATACCGATACCTGGGCTCAGGGTATCGGCCGATACTGAGTACTGATCCGATACCTGGGTGTGTATCTGTATATACAGCTGTATACACTACTAGCCCTGTGTAAATTGCTAGAATTATTTTATGGTGTGCTTCAGACTGATCCCTTAATAAAACAATAACAAATACATGGTGAAATACTGTATTTATTACAGTTTTTTTATTATCTGACATGAATTTGACAGTAATATTATTTATTTTCTTAAGCGAAAAAGAACTTAAAATGCAGCAAAAAGGTATTTTAGTTTTACAATATAACTGTATAAAAAACTGCAAAAAATAAGTCTAGGAATATAAAAAATATATATTAATCAGATAATCTCTTTACAACAAAACAAGTAAAAAACAAGCAACCGTCTAGGTTTAATTATTATTATTAATAGAGACGTATTATTACTACAAAAAGACATAGCTAAATCTACTGTAGGCTGCAACAGTAGCTTAATATATTGTCAATTTACTCACATTAAACCACACATTTATTTTGATGGGCTGCCATGAAGATCTTTGAGTGACTGTGTTTATGATATGACAGTTTCTCAAATGAAACGGTAAATTCTCATGAAGTGACGGTTTATGCCTTCGTGTCCTCATATAGTGACACACAGCAGATACTACAAAACAGCGAGCTCCCACGCAGTTGTCAGTTTAGAACGCGATGAGCAATCCAGTCATATATAGATCAGTTCTGCTAACGCGGCTTCATTTCTTCTACGCTGCTCTAAACAGGGGTTGCTTGTGGCAACACAGCACAACTTCCTGTGTTTGCAATGCATTCTGAGCAGTGAAGAAGAACCGTGCAGCGGTTAGGCAAAGTTAGCGGTCATAACTAGGTCTTGTTTAAGAAAATGGTATCGGATCGGTATATGGGTTCATGTCCTCGCTGATGCCGATGCCAGAATTTGTTGTGGTATCTGTGATATTTCCGATACTAGTATCGGAATCGGAACAACTCTAATTGTACACGCGAGCGCCTAAAGTGGAACTGATGCGACGCAACGTTCTACACGGGTAAATTAGTGCAGCGCACCCGAAAACTGTTGCCTGCGGTGCGGCTCGGTGAATGAGAGCTCAGCAACTATCGTTTCTGGAGAGAGGAGCTACGATTTCTTCTTTTGCAAGAGTCAAAAGTATGCAAAACTATTTCATCTCTCGTAAGTGACTTGTTGTACTTGGCATAACCGTGTTACTTTTCTTCCTCACACTGGTAATGAAATCAAGTTTGTAAATGTCTGGTCTCGATACGTTTAAAAAACGTAATAATATTCAGGGATGCAAACAGCACGCTTTTTGGTGCCTCCCGCTTTTTTCACGTCAGTTTGGGTGACTTGAAAATGAAAAGTATTGCATATTTGAGAGGTTTGTGTTTGAAAAAAGAAATCCCTGTGTACCTGAACTGACGCTTATCCGCATAATCAACAGAAGAATAAAGCAATCTCCGCGTTGTATCTTGATGAATTTCCACACAGAGGTACGCAAAATATAAGGAGGATGTTTCCCCATGTTTTTGATATACCACTATCGGCTGTTAAATTTGAAAATCTTTAATTATATAAATCTAGCCAAGTTTCTTATGTAAGTTTCCCTTACAGTCAATGGGAGCGTAGCAAGACCGGAAATAAGTATTCACACACTCGCGTCGCTGAAGCTCACCGGCGCCATCTTGTGCACCTAGCCCATTGAGAGAGTTGATGAGTAGGAAGAGGGAGAACCAGAGGAGTCGGTGGAGGTTGGAGAGAGTTTATATGATGAAAGTGAGGACTCTGACATGGAGAAAGAAATTCCAGAGGGTGAGGAGCATGAAGAAGAGTGTGAGGAGCATGAAGAATGAAGAAGAGTGTGAGGAGCATGTAGGAGAGGGTGAGGAGCATGAAGAAGAGGGTGAGGAGCATGTAGGAGAGGGCGAGGAGCATGAAGAAGAGGGCGAGGAGCATGTAGGAGAGGGCGAGGAGCATGAAGAAGAGGGCGAGGACTATGAAAAAGAGGGCGAGGAGCATGTAGGAGAGGGCGAGGAGCATGTAGGAGAGGCTGAGGAGCATGAAGAAGAGGCTGAGGAGCATGAAGAAGACGGCGAGGAGCATGAAGAAGAGGGCGAGGAGCATGAAGAAGAGGGCGAGGAGCATGAAGAAGAGGGCGAGGAGCATGAAGCAGAGGGCGAGGAGCATGTAGTAGAGGGCGAGGAGCATGAAGAAGAGGACGAGGAGCATGAAGAAGAGGGCAAGGAGCATGAAGAAGAGGGCGAGGAGCATGTAGGAGAGGGCGAGGAGCATGAAGAAGAGGGCGAGGAGCATGAAGAAGAGGGCGAGGGGCATGTAGGAGAGGGCGAGGAGCATGAAGAAGAGGGCGAGGAGCATGAAGAAGAGGGTGAGGAGCATGTAGGAGAGGGCGAGGAGCATGAAGGAGAGGGCGAGGAGGATGTAGGAGAGGGTGAGGAGCATGAAGAAGAGGGCGAGGAGCATGTAGGAGAGGGCGAGGAGCATGAAGGAGAGGGCGAGGAGCATGAAGGAGAGGGCGAGGAGCATGAAGCAGAGGATGAGGAGGAAGAAAACATTCAGGGAAAGAGAGAGGAACAGCCAGAGGGACAAAAAGTGGATCAAGTACTGCACTGGTTTAATAATTAAAAAAAAAAAAAAAAACACCTGTTAAATACCGCCAGATTGACTGGATACTTTTTCATGACTTTGTGAACTTTGTGTTAGACCTACGGACTTAAAAGCGAATCGTTTGATTGATTGGTTAACATGGATGAACAATCTCTTGCGATTGAACAGACTGCAATGCAAGCTGTTAGTAAACTCAGCAGTGGTAATGTTGGTGATAACAAGGATTCCAAACGTGCAGAATCGCTTGTTGATAAACTAATTATGTTGCAAGCAGATAGAAAGTCTAAATTGGATAACGCCAGCATAATTAGAAAATCAATGCAAGATTTAAAAAATCAAAAACCACAGTTACAAAATGCTTTGAAGGAACTGATAGAAACATGTAATGATGCAAAGCATATTCATGAGTCTTTGTTGAGTTTATTGCCTGTTGATGAAAAGGAAAAACATGAAGTGTGGTTTAAAGCAAAGATGATAGCTAATAATGATGTTATGTCAGAAACAAAGGGCTTTGTTACAAGGTGTTCTAAAAAGTGTAATGTTGCTTTGTCAACTGAGTCACCTGAAATGTTTGATGCTGGTTTAAATGTAAGTGGTCATGGGAGGCCTAAAACAAATGTGGGTTTTAAAGCTGTGCATGAAAATGGCAAGGGTCGGGATGGTGTCAATCCAGACCAGCTCAATGATTTGGAGGTACCAAGATGCGTCCTTTCTTCTCGGCAAGGCTAGGGTGACACCATTGAAGGCCATCACTATTCCACGACTGGAGTTAACAGCAGCAGTTCTTGCTGTATGTGTAGACTCAATGCTAAAGGTGGAACTAAATTTTAGGTTGGAAGATTCTGTCTTTTGGAAAGATAGTACTTCCGTCATTAAGTACATCAAGAATGAGGATAGACGGTTTCACACATTCGTGGCTAATAGAATTTCAACCATCCGAGAGGCATCAGAACCCTGGCAATGGAGGCATGTCTGCTCCAAGGACAATATATAGGCTGGACCCTGTCTTGGTTGATGGTCTATTGAGGGTTGGAGGGAGGCTGAGTAGGGGAGCAATGCCTGAGGAAGTTAAACATCCCATTATCCTCTCCAAAGAGCAGCATGTGGCAACACTCATCCTCAAATATGTGCATCAGAGTTTGGGGCATGCTGGACGTGCTCACACATTGTCATCAGTAAGGAAGAAATTCTGGATTACTAAGGCGAATGCGGCCGTCCGAAAAATTATTACTGAGTGTGGCTTTTGAAGGCGCTACAATGGACGTCTTCTGGGACAAAAGATGGCTGATCTTCCAGAGATGAGAATTCAGCCAGACCTACCCCCTTTTACCAACACGGGAGTGGACTTTTTTGGTCCTTTGGAAGTGAGGAAAGGAAGAGGAATTGGTAAGCGGTATGGAGTTATACTTACCTGTTTAGCCAGCAGAGCAGTCCATCTTGAAGTTGCGGCATCTTTGGAGACGGACGCCTGTATCAATGCTCTGCGGTGCTTTATAAGCAGAAGAGGGCAAGTGACTCACCTGGTGTCTGACAATGGTACGAATTTTGTTGGGGTGAACAGAGAATTGAAGGAAGCTCTTGTGGCACTTAACCATCAGCAGATTGAAGGAGTCCTTTCACAAGTTGGAATTCACTGGAGTTTTAACCCACCAGCCGGGTCCCATCATGGCGGTGTGTGGGAGAGGATGATCCGTATGGAAAGAAAAGTACTTAGTTCTGTCCTACGTCAGCAGACATTAGATGATGATGGTTTGCAAACAGTGTTCTGTGAAGCAGAAGCCATCTTGAACGACCGACCCCTTACCAAGATGTCAGATGATCCAAATTACTTGGAATCACTTACACCAAACCATCCACTTTTGCTTAAAGGGAAGCCAGCCTTACCACCTGGGTTGTTCAAGCCTCATGACCTTTACGTGAGAAGAAGGTGGAGACAGGTGCAATACGTCTCAGACTTGTTTTGGGAGAGATGGGTGAGGGAGTATCTGCCTCTACTTCAAGAGAGGCAAAAGTGGAATGACAAGAAGAGGAGTCTGAAGACTGGAGATATTGTGGTCATCATGGACGCGTCGGCTCCTCGTGGTTCTTGACCACTCGCCAGAGTTCTTGAAGTTTTTCCTGATAAGCAGGGTCTGGTACGTTCTGTGAAGTTGCAGGCAAAATCTAATGTCATGGAGAGACCTGTGACCAAAATTTGTTTAGTGTATGGGGTTTAATTGTGAAAGTATCATTTTGATTATTTCATGGTATTTTGCAACATTTTCTTGGTTCCTTTTGTTTCATTTGTTTGAATTGTTGTGTCTGCCGGCCATCAACAATTAGGGGCCGGTGTGTTAGAGCCAAATGCCGCTTTGTATTTGGGTTGTAATTTCTTTGTTTAACACTGGGTGGCGCATGTTTGTAACTTGGCCTCAGGTATAAAGGCAGCAGATACAATGTTGTCTACAGGTGTTTGACCCGGAAGGGCATAGGGTTTTTGACCGCTTGCGCTCGGCGCTTTGTATTGTTACACTGATGGAAACTGCTATAGACAATGCTGTATTAAAATAAATGGACCACTTTGGATTTCAACGTCAACATTCGTCTATACGTTTATGGTTTAGCACAGGGCAATCAAGTGAGCATAGTAACATAGTGTGTCAATCACGGCTTCTCCGGGCTCAGACATCTAAGTAGTTCGAAACCAAAACAAACTCCTTAAAAATATCCATTGCAGAGTTGATGTTATACAGCGCATTCAATTAATTGCTGGCCATCTCAGTGATCAGCCGTAAAACAGTGATTCTGTCTAAATTCCCTTTAAAATCTTCAATTATTCCCTTTGAGCTAAATTGTCCTGTTTCCCTTACAAAGAGGTTCAGCTCAAAGCCAGCAGAGGAAGGGGAGTGAATTATTACCTAATTAATTAATTATTATCTGTAAAGTGCATTTGCAGCTTTTAAATGCTGAGTGGAGCTTTAACCACAAGTTATCAAACAAGCGCATCACAGCACATTTTCAATAGACGTCAGTTTTGCCTCACTGATGTGTTACATTTGACAGCTGCAGTCACTGAAAATGAACGAAAAACACTGTAGTAGTGTTAATTTCGTCACCTATTTTTAATTTAATGTTAGTCTTGTGCCAAATGTCCTTGTTAGTTTTAGTCATATTTAGTCATTCACTTATATTTTTCTGTTAGTGAAGTTTTAGTCGACTAAAAGTCTCGTCATTTTAGTCTAGTTTAAGTTAAAAGAAAACTCAAGGTACCTTAGTCAAGTTTTAGTCGACTAAAAGTCTTTTAATTTTAGTCTAGTTTTAATCAAAAAATGTTAATCCTTTTTTTTTTAAATAACACATTATTACTGAGATTATTGTGTTTCACATATCTCAAACATTGTTTAAATGTCATAATTACCTGACAAAATACACTTGTTGAATGATTTTTGTTGAATGCAAATGTTAAAGGTGTCTGGTTTAGCATGTTGTTGTCGCTCGTCACCAGGGCCACTGCTGGCCAAATGGGTGCCCTTAGCAGAATTGTATTGTTGTGCCTCCTCCCCAAATTATAAAATAAAAATAACATCAACTACTATAGGGGTCAGAATATAACTTTAATAAAACATAAAAGTAAATAACTAAATTGTAATTAAATTGTATTTTTTAATATACAGTTGCATATGGCTATGATTTTACTAGTTGTCTATACAGGTGTCTGATTGGTTTTATAGTGTCAAGCATTAAGAAATAACACAAAAGACAATTTAACTTAACCCCTTAACGAATACGGGATGCCTATGTTGACTATACTATATTACAATCAAATCTAATCTAATCTTGACAAACTATATATCGTTAGAAAGGTCTAAGACTCCCAAATATATATTTTACCAATATTTTTTGTTAAAAATTATGTAGGAAAAGTAATAGATTAATATATGACAAGAGTGCACCCTCAGAAATCTACATTACAAAAAGAGTTTTGACCTTTGTTTAAAAAAATACTTCCTTGTTGTCTTTTTCTCTGTCACATTTTAGAAATCATCAAGTTATATATCACTTGAAAACATAAAATCTCAAAATTCATCCTTTAAAACCTATTTTAAAATCAAGCATTGCATTACCATGTAAATGGTACATCAAAATCATGTTACAAAATGTTTTCAGACATGAATTAAAAAAATTTAGGTTTGTATCATGCACATTCAAGTCTATCTTCAAAAACGTAAGTGACAGTTAAGGGGTTAAATAAAACCAAGGATTAGTCTTTGTAAGGGTTGTGATGTCCATGTTTTTTGTTGAAGAAATTGTAGAGGCTAGCTTTTCTATCAAAAAAAGGTGGCCACAAATTAAAGATAAAGTGGATATTTGAATTAATTGTTTGGTCAATATTAAACAAGGATTTGATCATCCTATACAGTAAGTGTTAAAACCACAATTATCAGGCCTTTTAGCACCCTTTGTAGGAATTTGTAATAATAGCCTATTTGATGTACATAAATCTATTATTTTGCATTACATTATGTATTTTAACAGTGTTATTCAATTATTATTAATTAACCAATCATTATTGCCTCGTTGTTTTTATAACACATTTTATAGCATTTTAAAAGGTTTTTGTTCGCTTAGGTCTGTTTTTATTACCACAAAAAAATATTATCTGAATGCTTCGTAAAGTATAGTTCTTTATCATTCAATCAATCAAATTTATAACTGAGACAAGATTATTAGAAAAAACAGTAACATTATTACCTTAATGATGGAAAGACATTTATTTTATTTTATTATTATTTTTTTGTTAATACTAGCCCATCATGCATCTAACCATCCACTCAGTGTTAAGAGCTGTTCAGATTAAAACTGGCAGCTCAGCAGTGAGTCAGTGTCATGGACGGAGGACAGAGCAGGTGTAAATATATTTTCTAGTCTAGATTTCCATCTTGGAAGGTTATTTATTTATTTATTTTCTTATATAACTTATTTTTAAATGGAGCAGACACTGTCTGTGTCTACACCGGACGCAAGAGTTGTCTGCGTGCCCCGCTGCGCTAAAAGTGGGTCTAAAGTTGATAACATCACACTATAGTGTCAAATCATCTGAACACAGTGTCAGAACATTTCATCATAAACAGAACGAGCATCAGTTCACTGATGGGGATCGTGCCCAGCGTATCCATCACTGGGTTCTGTTGTCTTTTGTTGGATCGTTCCACTCGTGTCGGTGTAGACCTGGCATGCGTTTCTTTATTGTTTTATTTTACAGCCCTGCTTGTTTTAATGTTTTTATTAAATATCTGTATTGACTGCATGGTCATATCATCGTATTAAATACTGCCATGCGACCTACAAAAGTAAAGTTTGGCGAGCCGAGCAACGAGCATTGCTGCAGGTTGCTTTTGGCGGATGTGCTGTGCTTGTGCTGCCGCGGTTTTCATTTTGTCCGGTGAAACATCTCTCTCACTCGGCAGCAGAGTCTGTGAGCGGAGCAGCCACAACTTCTCCAATGTGCTCAGAGCATTTAATAATCACTCCGATCCGCATGCACTGATACCAGAAACACGCACTCCGCCTTCACTACGTGGATAAAGTATTTCAGTATGTTTTTGAAATGTTATATTCATAACGTAGCCTAATTTAAAAATAAATAACAGGAGAGTTTTAAAGTGGCTTAGGCTATTGAGTGGAAACTTGTTTTCCCTATCACATGCCAAACTAATAACATTGTAAGCATTAAATCTATAATTGCTGCTTTCTGCTGTGCAAATTTTGTTTGTGATGAAAATAACAGTACATTTGCTGCCGAGCAGAGTATGAGCGGAGCGGTGTGATTCTGTCTGGAGCGAGGAGCGAGTCTGACACAGAGACGTGCTGCCGAGCAGAGTATGAGCGGAGCGGTGTGATTCTGACTGAAGCGAGGAGCGAGTCTGACACAGAGACATGCTGCCGAGCAGAGTATGAGCGGAGCGGAGTGATTCTGACTGAAGCGAGGAGCGAGTCTGACACAGAGACATGCTGCCGAGCAGAGTATGAGCGGAGCGGAGTGATTCTGTCTGGAGCGAGGAGCGAGTCTGACACAGAGATGTGCTGCCGAGCAGAGTATGAGTGGAGCGGTGTGATTCTGACTGGAGCGAGGAGCGAGTCTGACACAGAGATGTGCTGCCGAGCAGAGTATGAGCGGAGCGGTGTGATTCTGACTGAAGCGAGGAGCGAGTCTGACACAGAGACATGCTGCCGAGCAGAGTATGAGCGGAGCAGAGTGATTCTGTCTGGAGCGAGGAGCGAGTCTGAGACCGAGATGCACTGCCGAGCAGAGTATGAGTGGAGCGGAGTGATTCTGTCTGGAGCGAGGAGCGAGTCTGACACAGAGACGCACTGCCGAGCAGAGTATGAGCGGAGCGGAGTGATTCTGACTGAAGCGAGGAGTGAGTCTGACACAGAGACGTGCTGCCGAGCAGAGTATGAGCGGAGCGGTGTGATTCTGTCTCAAGCGAGGAGCGAGTCTGACACAGAGACGTGCTGCCGAGCAGAGTATGAGTGGAGCGGTGTGATTCTGACTGAAGCGAGGAGCGAGTTAGACACAGAGATGTGCTGCCGAGCAGAGTATGAGCGGAGCGGTGTGATTCTGTCTGGAGCGAGGAGCGAGTCTGACACAGAGATGTGCTGCCGAGCAGAGTATGAGCGGAGCGGTGTGATTCTGTCTGGAGCGAGGAGCGAGTCTGACACAGAGATGTGCTGCCGAGCAGAGTATGAGCGGAGCGGAGTAATTCTGTCTGGAGCGAGGAGCGAATCTGACACAGAGACGCACTGCCGAGCAGAGTATGAGCGGAGCGGTGTGATTCTGACTGAAGCGAGTCTGACACAGAGACATGCTGCCGAGCAGAGTATGAGCGGAGCGGTGTGATTCTGACTGGAGCGAGGAGCGAGTCTGACACAGAGATGTGCTGCCAAGCAGAGTATGAGCGGAGCGGTGTGATTCTGTCTGGAGCGAGGAGCGAGTCTGACACAGAGACGCACTGCCGAGCAGAGTATGAGCGGAGCGGAGTGATTCTGACTGAAGCGAGTCTGACACAGAGACATGCTGCCGAGCAGAGTATGAGCGGAGTGGTGTGATTCTGACTGAAGCGAGGAGCGAGTCTGACACAGAGACGTGCTGCCGAGCAGAGTATGAGCGGAGTGGTGTGATTCTGACTGAAGCGAGGAGCGAGTCTGACACAGAGACGTGCTGGCGAGCAGAGTATGAGCGGAGCGGTGTGATTCTGACTGAAGCGAGGAGCGAGTCTGACACAGAGACGCACTGCCGAGCAGAGTATGAGCGGAGCGGAGTGATTCTGACTGAAGTGAGGAGCGAGTCTGACACAGAGACATAATGCCGAGCAGAGTATGAGCGGAGCTGTGTGATTCTGACTGAAGCGAGGAGCGAGTCTGACACAGAGACGTGCTGCCGAGCAGAGTATGAGCGGAGCGGTGTGATTCTGACTGAAGCGAGGAGCGAGTCTGACACAGAGACGCACTGCCGAGCAGAGTATGAGCGGAGCGGAGTGATTCTGACTGAAGCGAGGAGCGAGTCTGACACAGAGACGTGCTGCCGAGCAGAGTATGAGCGGAGCGGAGTGATTCTGACTGAAGTGAGGAGCGAGTCTGACACAGAGACGCGCTGCCGAGCAGAGTATGAGTGGAACGGTGTGATTCTGACTGAAGCGAGGAGCGAGTCTGACACAGAGACGCGCTGCCGAGCAGAGTATGAGTGGAACGGTGTGATTCTGACTGAAGCGAGGAGCGAGTCTGACACAGAGACGTGCTGCCGAGCAGAGTATGAGCGGAGCGGAGTGATTCTGACTGAAGTGAGGAGCGAGTCTGACACAGAGACGCACTGCCGAGCAGAGTATGAGTGGAGCGGTGTGATTCTGTCTGGAGCGAGGAGCGAGTCTGACACAGAGACATAATCAGAATCAGAATCAGAATCAGAATGAGCTTTATTGCCAGGTATGTACACATACAAGGAATTTGTTTTCGTGACAGAAGCTCCGCAGTACAACAGAATGACAGCGACAGAACATAAAACACATAATAAAAGAATAAAAAATACAAATAAGTAGATAGTGAATAACAATATACAAATGACAATTGTAGGCAAGTATATTACAAAATGAAGTTATGTATGTACATATATATTGTGTGCAAAATTTAAGTGTATACTAAGTATGTGTGTTAGATAAATAAAGTGTGTGTGTATATAAATATAAAGTGTAGTGTGTCCGCCGTTATTATAAGCTGTTCATAAGATGGATTGCCTGAGGGAAGAAACTGGTCCTGTGTCTGGTCGTTCTAGTGCTCAGTGCTCTGTAGCGTCGACCAGATGGCAACAGTTCAAAGAGGGAGTGTGCTGGATGTGAGGGGTCCAGAGTGATTTTGACAGCCCTTTTTCTCACTCTGGATAAGTACAGTTCTTGAATAGATGGGAGGGTTGTACCGATGATTCGCTCAGCAGTCCGGACTACCCTCTGTAGTCTTCTGAGGTCAGATTTAGAAGCTGAGCTGAACCAGACAGTTACTGAAGTGCAGAGGATGGATTCAATGATGGTGGAGTAGAACTGTTTCAGCAGCTCCTGTGGGAGGTTAAACTTCCTCAGCTGGCGGAGAAAGTACAACCTCTGCTGGGCCTTTTTCACGATGGAGTCAATGTGAATGTCCCACTTCAGGTCCTGAGAGATAGTGGTTCCCAGGAACCTGAATGACTCCACTGCAGTCACAGTGCTGTTCATGATGGTGAGTGGGGAGAGTGCAGGGGGGTTTCTCCTGAAGTCCACGATCATCTCCACTGTTTTGAGGGTGTTAAGCTCCAGGTTGTTGAGACTGCACCAGACAGCCAGCTCTTTTACCTCCTGTCTGTAAGCAGACTCGTCACCGTCCTGAATGAGGCCGATGAGTGTGGTGTCATCTGCAAACTTCAGGAGCTTGACAGAGGGGTCCTTAGACGTGCAATCGTTGGTGTACAGGGAGAAGAGCAGTGGGGAGAGAACGCAGCCCTGGGGAGCTCCGGTGCTGATTGTACGGGTGCTGGATGTGTATTTTCCCAGCCTCACTAGCTGCTGCCTGTCTGTCAGGAAGCTGTTGATCCACTGACAGACTGAGGTGGGCACGGAGAGCTGATTTAGTTTGGGCAGGAGGAGGTTTGGGATGATCGTGTTGAAGGCCGAGCTGAAGTCCACAAACAGGATCCTCACATAAGTCCCCGGTCTGTCTAGGTGTTGCAGAACATAATGCAGTCCAATGTTTACTGCATCGTCCACAGACCTGTTTGCTCTGTAGGCAAACTGAAGAGGATCCAGCAAGGGCCCAGTGATGTCCTTCAGGTGGCCCAGCACCAGTTTTTCAAATGACTTCATGACTACAGACGTTAGAGCCACAGGCCTGTAGTCATTTAGTCCTGTAATTTTGGGTTTCTTAGGGATGGGGATGATGGTGGAACGTTTGAGGCATGAAGGGACTTCGCACAGCTCCAGCGATCTGTTGAAGATCTGTGTGAAGATGGGGGCCAGCTGGTCAGCACAGGATTTCAGACAGGCTGGTGTAACACAATCTGGGCCTGGTGCTTTTTTCCTTTTCTGCTTCCGGAAGACCTGGCGCACCGCATCCTCGCTGATCTGAATTGCAGGTGTGGGGGAGAGGGGGGATGCAGGAGGTGAGAATGGTGAGAGTGCTTGATTGGAGAGGTGTTCAGGATGGGTTGCAGGAGCTGGTAATGGTGTGAACGTTTGTTTGGAGAGGCATTCCGGGCTGGTTGCAGGAGTTGTGAAGGGTGTGAATGGTTGTGTGGGGAGGCGTTCAGGGCAGGTGATGGGTGTTCTTTCAAACCTGCAGTAAAACTCGTTCAGATCGTCTGCCAGTCGTTGATTCTCTACAGTGCTGGGGGGTGGTGTCTTGTAATTGGTGATCTTCTTTAGACTTTTCCACACTGATGCGGAGTCGTTGGAAGTGAACTGAGTCCTTATTTTTTCAGAATAATTCCTCTTTGCCACTTTGATCTCCTTTTCCAATGTGTATTTAGCCTGTTTATACAAGACATTGTCCCCCTTCACGTAAGCATCTTCTTTGGCCTGACGGAGCTGTCTGAGTTTTGCAGTGAACCACGGTTTGTCATTATTGTAAATTAGTTGAGTCTTTGTAGGAATACACATATCCTCACAGAAACCGATATATGATGTTACGGTCTCTGTGAGTTAATGCCGAGCAGAGTATGAGCGGAGCGGTGTGATTCTGACTGAAGCGAGGAGCGAGTCTGACACAGAGATGTGCTGCCGAGCAGAGTATGAGCGGAGCGGTGTGATTCTGACTGGAGCGAGGAGCAAGTCTGAGACCGAGACGCACTGCTGAGCAGAGTATGAGCGGAGCGGAGTGATTCTGTCTGGAGCGAGGAGCGAGTCTGACACAGAGACGTGCTGCCGAGCAGAGTATGAGCGGAGCGGAGTGATTCTGACTGAAGCGAGGATCGAGTCTGACACAGAGACATGCTGCCGAGCAGAGTATGAGCGGAGCGGTGTGATTCTGTCTGGAGCAAGGAGCGAGTCTGAGACCGAGATGCACTGCCGAGCAGAGTATGAGCGGAGCGGTGTGATTCTGACTGAAGCAAGGAGCGAGTCTGACACAGAGACATGCTGCTGAGCAGAGTATGAGCGGAGCGGTGTGATTCTGTCTGGAGCAAGGAGCGAGTCTGAGACCGAGATGCACTGCCGAGCAGAGTATGAGCGGAGCGGTGTGATTCTGACTGAAGCGAGGAGCGAGTCTGACACAGAGACATGCTGCCGAGCAGAGTATGAGCGGAGCGACGTGATTCTGACTGGAGCGAGGAGCGAGTCTGACACAGAGATGTGCTGCCGAGCAGAGTATGAGCGGAGCAGAGTGATTCTGTCTGGAGCGAGGAGCGAGTCTGACACAGAGACATGCTGCCGAGCAGAGTATGAGTGGAGTGGAGTGATTCTGACTGAAGCGAGGTGCGAGTCTTACACAGAGACATGCTGCCGAGCAGAGTATGAGTGAAGCGTGTGATTCTGACTGAAGCGAGGTGCGAGTCTGACACAGAGACATGCTGCTGAGCAGAGTATGAGCGGAGCGGTGTGATTCTGTCTGGAGCAAGGAGCGAGTCTGAGACCGAGATGCACTGCCGAGCAGAGTATGAGCGGAGCGGTGTGATTCTGACTGAAGCGAGGAGCGAGTCTGACACAGAGACGTGCTGCCGAGCAGAGTATGAGTGGAGCGGTGTGATTCTGACTGAAGCGAGGAGCGAGTCTGACACAGAGACGTGCTGCCGAGCAGAGTATGAGTGAAGCGTGTGATTCTGTCTGGAGCGAGGAGCGAGTCTGAGACCGAGATGCACTGCCGAGCAGAGTATGAGCGGAGCGGAGTGATTCTGACTGAAGCGAGGAGCGAGTCTGACACAGAGACGTGCTGCCGAGCAGAGTATGAGTGGAGCGGTGTGATTCTGTCTGGAGCGAGGAGCGAGTCTGACACAGAGACGTGCTGCCGAGCAGAGTATGAGTGAAGCGTGTGATTCTGTCTGGAGCGAGGAGCGAGTCTGAGACCGAGATGCACTGCCGAGCAGAGTATGAGCGGAGCGGAGTGATTCTGACTGAAGCGAGGAGCGAGTCTGACACAGAGACGTGCTGCCGAGCAGAGTATGAGTGAAGCGTGTGATTCTGTCTGGAGCGAGGAGCGAGTCTGAGACCGAGATGCACTGCCGAGCAGAGTATGAGCGGAGCGGAGTGATTCTGACTGAAGCGAGGAGCGAGTCTGACACAGAGACGTGCTGCCGAGCAGAGTATGAGCGGAGCGGTGTGATTCTGTCTCAAGCGAGGAGCGAGTCTGACACAGAGACGTGCTGCCGAGCAGAGTATGAGCGGAGCGGAGTGATTCTGTCTGGAGCGAGGAGCGAGTCTGAGACCGAGATGCACTGCCGAGCAGAGTATGAGCGGAGCGGTGTGATTCTGACTGAAGCGAGGAGCGAGTCTGACACAGAGATGTGCTGCCAAGCAGAGTATGAGCGGAGCGGTGTGATTCTGACTGAAGCGAGGAGCGAGTCTGAGACCGAGATGCACTGCCGAGCAGAGTATGAGCGGAGCGGAGTGATTCTGACTGAAGCGAGGAGCGAGTCTGACACAGAGACGTGCTGCCGAGCAGAGTATGAGCGGAGCGTTGTGATTCTGACTGAAGCGAAGAGCAAGTCTGAGACCGAGACGCACTGCCGAGCAGAGTATGAGCGGAGCGGTGTGATTCTGACTGGAGAGAGGAGCGAGTCTGACACAGAGACGTGCTGCCGAGCAGAGTATGAGCGGAGCGGTGTGATTCTGACTGGAGCGAGGAGCGAGTCTGACACAGAGATGTGCTGCCGAGCAGAGTATGAGCGGAGCGGAGTGATTCTGACTTAAGCGAGGAGCAAGTCTGAGACCGAGACACACTGCCGAGCAGAGTATGAGCGGAGCGGAGTGATTCTGACTGAAGCGAGGAGCGAGTCTGACACAGAGACATGCTGCCGAGCAGAGTATGAGCGGAGCGGTGTGATTCTGACTGAAGCGAAGAGCGAGTCTGACACAGAGACATGCTGCCGTGCAGAGTATGAGTGGAGCGGTGTGATTCTGACTTAAGCGAGGAGCGAGTCTGACACAGAGACATGCTGCCGAGCAGAGTATGAGCGGAGCGGTGTGATTCTGACTGAAGCGAGGAGCGAGTCTCACACAGAGACATGCTGCCGAGCAGAGTATGAGTGGAGCGGTGTGATTCTGACTGAAGCGAGGAGCGAGTCTGACACAGAGACATGCTGCCGAGCAGAGTATGAGTGGAGCGGTGTGATTCTGACTGAAGCGAGGAGCGAGTCTGACACAGAGACATGCTGCCGAGCAGAGTATGAGCGGAGCGGTGTGATTCTGACTGAAGCAAGGAGCGAGTCTGACACAGAGACGTGCTGCCGAGCAGAGTATGAGTGGAGCGGTGTGATTCTGACTGAAGCGAGTCTGACACAGAGACATGCTGCCGAGCAGAGTATGAGCGGAGCTGTGTGATTCTGACTGAAGCGAGGAGCAAGTCTGACACAGAGACATGCTGCCGAGCAGAGTATGAGCGGAGCGGTGTGATTCTGACTGAAGCGAGGAGCGAGTCTGACACAGAGACATGCTGCCGAGCAGAGTATGAGCGGAGCGGTGTGATTCTGACTGAAGCGAGGAGCGAGTCTGACACAGAGACATGCTGCCGAGCAGAGTATGAGTGGAGCGGTGTGATTCTGACTGAAGCGAGGAGCGAGTCTGACACAGAGACATGCTGCCGAGCAGAGTATGAGCGGAGCGGTGTGATTCTGACTGAAGCAAGGAGCGAGTCTGACACAGAGACGTGCTGCCGAGCAGAGTATGAGTGGAGCGGTGTGATTCTGACTGAAGCAAGTCTGAGACCGAGACGCACTGCCGAGCAGAGTATGAGCGGAGCGGTGTGATTCTGACTGGAGAGAGGAGCGAGTCTGACACAGAGACGTGCTGCCGAGCAGAGTATGAGCGGAGCGGAGTGATTCTGTCTGGAGCGAGGAGCGAGTCTGACACAGAGATGTGCTGCCGAGCAGAGTATGAGTGGAGCGGTGTGATTCTGACTGAAGCGAGGAGCGAGTCTGACACAGAGACATGCTGCCGAGCAGAGTATGAGCGGAGCGGTGTGATTCTGACTGAAGCGAGGAGCGAGTCTGACACAGAGACATGCTGCCGAGCAGAGTATGAGCGGAGCGGTGTGATTCTGACTGAAGCGAGGAGCGAGTCTGACACAGAGACATGCTGCCGAGCAGAGTATGAGTGGAGCGGTGTGATTCTGACTGAAGCGAGGAGCGAGTCTGACACAGAGACATGCTGCCGAGCAGAGTATGAGCGGAGCGGTGTGATTCTGACTGAAGCAAGGAGCGAGTCTGACACAGAGACGTGCTGCCGAGCAGAGTATGAGTGGAACGGTGTGATTCTGACTGAAGCGAGTCTGACACAGAGACATGCTGCCGAGCAGAGTATGAGCGGAGCGGTGTGATTCTGACTGAAGCGAGGAGCGAGTCTGACACAGAGACATGCTGCCGAGCAGAGTATGAGTGGAGCGGTGTGATTCTGACTGAAGCGAGGAGCGAGTCTGACACAGAGACATGCTGCCGAGCAGAGTATGAGCGGAGCGGTGTGATTCTGACTGAAGCAAGGAGCGAGTCTGACACAGAGACGTGCTGCCGAGCAGAGTATGAGTGGAGCGGTGTGATTCTGACTGAAGCGAGTCTGACACAGAGACATGCTGCCGAGCAGAGTATGAGCGGAGCTGTGTGATTCTGACTGAAGCGAGGAGCGAGTCTGACACAGAGACATGCTGCCGAGCAGAGTATGAGCGGAGCGGTGTGATTCTGACTGAAGCGAGGAGCGAGTCTGACACAGAGACATGCTGCCGAGCAGAGTATGAGCGGAGCGGTGTGATTCTGACTGAAGCGAGGAGCGAGTCTGACACAGAGACATGCTGCCGAGCAGAGTATGAGTGGAGCGGTGTGATTCTGACTGAAGCGAGGAGCGAGTCTGACACAGAGACATGCTGCCGAGCAGAGTATGAGCGGAGCGGTGTGATTCTGACTGAAGCAAGGAGCGAGTCTGACACAGAGACGTGCTGCCGAGCAGAGTATGAGTGGAGCGGTGTGATTCTGACTGAAGCAAGTCTGAGACCGAGACGCACTGCCGAGCAGAGTATGAGCGGAGCGGTGTGATTCTGACTGGAGAGAGGAGCGAGTCTGACACAGAGACGTGCTGCCGAGCAGAGTATGAGCGGAGCGGAGTGATTCTGTCTGGAGCGAGGAGCGAGTCTGACACAGAGATGTGCTGCCGAGCAGAGTATGAGTGGAGCGGTGTGATTCTGACTGAAGCGAGGAGCGAGTCTGACACAGAGACATGCTGCCGAGCAGAGTATGAGCGGAGCGGTGTGATTCTGACTGAAGCGAGGAGCGAGTGTGACACAGAGACATGCTGCCGAGCAGAGTATGAGCGGAGCGGTGTGATTCTGACTGAAGCGAGGAGCGAGTCTGACACAGAGACATGCTGCCGAGCAGAGTATGAGTGGAGCGGTGTGATTCTGACTGAAGCGAGGAGCGAGTCTGACACAGAGACATGCTGCCGAGCAGAGTATGAGCGGAGCGGTGTGATTCTGACTGAAGCAAGGAGCGAGTCTGACACAGAGACGTGCTGCCGAGCAGAGTATGAGTGGAACGGTGTGATTCTGACTGAAGCGAGTCTGACACAGAGACATGCTGCCGAGCAGAGTATGAGCGGAGCTGTGTGATTCTGACTGAAGCGAGGAGCGAGTCTGAGACCGAGATGCACTGCCGAGCAGAGTATGAGCGGAGCGGAGTGATTCTGACTGAAGCGAGGAGCGAGTCTGACACAGAGACGTGCTGCCGAGCAGAGTATGAGCGGAGCGGAGTGATTCTGTCTGGAGCGAGGAGCGAGTCTGAGACCGAGATGCACTGCCGAGCAGAGTATGAGCGGAGCGGTGTGATTCTGACTGAAGCGAGGAGCGAGTCTGACACAGAGACGTGCTGCCGAGCAGAGTATGAGCGGAGCGGAGTGATTCTGTCTGGAGCGAGGAGCGAGTCTGAGACCGAGATGCACTGCCGAGCAGAGTATGAGCGGAGCGGAGTGATTTTGTCTGGAGCGAGGAGCGAGTCTGACACAGAGACGTGCTGCCGAGCAGAGTATGAGTGAAGCGTGTGATTCTGTCTGAAGCGAGGAGCGAGTCTGACACAGAGACGTGCTGCCGAGCAGAGTATGAGCGGAGCGGAGTGATTCTGTCTGGAGCGAGGAGCGAGTCTGACACAGAGATGTGCTGCCAAGCAGAGTATGAGCGGAGCGGTGTGATTCTGACTGAAGCGAGGAGCGAGTCTGAGACCGAGATGCACTGCCGAGCAGAGTATGAGCGGAGCGGAGTGATTCTGACTGAAGCGAGGAGCGAGTCTGACACAGAGACGTGCTGCCGAGCAGAGTATGAGCGGAGCGTTGTGATTCTGACTGAAGCGAAGAGCAAGTCTGAGACCGAGACGCACTGCCGAGCAGAGTATGAGCGGAGCGGTGTGATTCTGACTGGAGCGAGGAGCGAGTCTGACACAGAGATGTGCTGCCGAGCAGAGTATGAGCGGAGCGGAGTGATTCTGACTGAAGCGAGGAGCGAGTCTGACACAGAGACGTGCTGCCGAGCAGAGTATGAGCGGAGCGTTGTGATTCTGACTGAAGCGAAGAGCAAGTCTGAGACCAAGACGCACTGCCGAGCAGAGTATGAGCGGAGCGGTGTGATTCTGACTGGAGAGAGGAGCGAGTCTGACACAGAGACGTGCTGCCGAGCAGAGTATGAGCGGAGCGGTGTGATTCTGACTGGAGCGAGGAGCGAGTCTGACACAGAGATGTGCTGCCGAGCAGAGTATGAGCGGAGCAGAGTGATTCTGACTTAAGCGAGGAGCGAGTCTGACACAGAGATGTGCTGCCGAGCAGAGTATGAGTGGAGCGGTGTGATTCTGACTGAAGCGAGGAGCGAGTCTGACACAGAGACGTGCTGCCGAGCAGAGTATGAGTGGAGCGTGTGATTCTGTCTGGAGCGAGGAGCGAGTCTGACACAGAGACGTGCTGCCGAGCAGAGTATGAGCGGAGCGGAGTGATTCTGTCTGGAGCGAGGAGCAAGTCTGACACAGAGACGTGCTGCCGAGCAGAGTATGAGCGGAGCGGAGTGATTCTGACTTAAGGGAGGAGCAAGTCTGAGACCGAGACACACTGCCGAGCAGAGTATGAGCGGAGCGGAGTGATTCTGACTGAAGCGAGGAGCGAGTCTGACACAGAGACATGCTGCCGAGCAGAGTATGAGCGGAGCGGTGTGATTCTGACTGAAGCGAGGAGCGAGTCTGACACAGAGACATGCTGCCGAGCAGAGTATGAGCGGAGCGGTGTGATTCTGTCTGGAGCGAGGAGCGAGTCTGACACAGAGACGTGCTGCCGAGCAGAGTATGAGTGGAGCGGAGTGATTCTTTTTTTTGATCAAGGTCTCCTTTATTTTCAAAGATAACAAACAAAAGATAAACAATATTCACATGAAATAGTCAAGTCTAGTTCCTGTAAATACAAACAACCCAAATAGCTCCCCAATGCCCGCCACCCACATGTACTGGACCCCAACAAATTACCATGCAACCAGACACACTCAGATATGAGTATGCAGATTCATACATATATAATTAAAATATCTAAATAAAATAAAATGTCGTCCATATAAAAAAACAAAAATTACATACACATATGCATTTCACACACAATTGGGTTACACAGACATGTTGATAGCTGCCGTGCCTTCTACAAAGGAGATAAAAGGCTGCCAGATTGTATAGAATTTTCTAGTGGACCCTCTTACAGTGTATCTAATTTTTTCTAAGTGAACATAACTCATAACCTCCCTAATCCATTGGCCATATGTTGGGGGGAGAGCATCTTTCCATTTTAAAAGAATAAGCCTCCTAGCCAACAAAGAGCAGAAGGCCATCATATTTAGGTGGCGCCCAGAAAAGGTGGCATCTACCGGAGCCACACCAAACAATGAAATCAAAGGAGATGGTTGTATTGTTCTTCCACATATTTCAGAAAATGCCTCAAAGATGGACTGCCAAAAATTATGCAGCTTAGGGCACAACCAAAACATGTGTAATAGTGTGGCAGGAGCCTGTCTGCACCGATCACACGTAGGATCAATACTCGTTTTAATTCTAGACAATCTATCTTTGGTCCAGTGAAGACGGTGCACTATTTTAAATTGAACCACAGCATGTCTGAGGTATATAGAGGAAGAATAGATACGCTGTATAATTTTTTGCCAGGTTTCTTCTGAAATCGTTTCATTTAGGTCTGTTTCCCATTTAATTCTAAGGCAATCGAGACTATTCAAGTTATACGTATTGAGCAATGTATAAATTCTGCCTATTACTTGTTTTATGTTAACTTTACATTTTAAAATTGTTTCAAGCAGAGATTCAGAAGGCCTCAAAGGAAAACAGTCAGAGTTAGAGGCCACGAAACCTCTAAGCTGCAGATACCTGAAGAAATGCGATTTATGGAGACCATACTTCTGTTGCAATTGTATAAAGCTGGCAAAACTATTCCTAATGTAGAGGTCAGATAATGTACCTATCCCATTTCCTGCCCAAACACTAAAAACTTCATCCATCATTGATGGGACAAACATATGATTCTTTATCAATGGTGCATCAAGTGAGAGATCAGTGAGATTAAAGGTCTTTCTAAACTGATTCCATGTTTTAACTGAATGGATAACAACTGGATTCTTGGTGAAGGCTGAGATAGGCTGTTTTAAAGGTAGTTTGGAACATAATAAAGCTGCTGGGGAGGTAGATCCAATGGATGCCCTCTCTAGCGCCATCCAATCAGTACTATTGACATCCGTGAAATCATTTCTCAACCAATACAGCAGTGCTCTTATTCGCTTGTTAAGTCTGACGTCACGTAGCAGCGCTTACAGCGCTACGCGTTACCATGAGAAAACAACAAACGGTTCTAATATAAACTCACAATGTGATAGAATACTAGCGAAAAAGTTATAATCTTAACCTTTAACTCCATACCGAAGTCCCAGATAGCCAGAAAATTAAAATATAAATATAAAAAAATATATATTAAAATTATTTGTGTTTGGGACTGTGTGAGCAGGGAGACTGTAGTGTATACCGTAAGTTTGAAAGCGTTTAGTTTAAATGATTAATATAAATAAACAGTGCTCATAAACGGCTGCTGAGGTCGTATTCTCAAGTGAAGTGAGTTGAGGCTTGGACCCGGAAACAGCGCTTCTTACGTCATCACTTAACAACCGAATATTAGCAGCCCAATGATAATACATAAAATTTGGAAGTGCCATACCACCCATTGCACGGGGCCTCTGTAATATATTTTTATTAATCCTGGGCTGCCTTTTATGCCATATAAAGGATGTAATCTGACTGTTTAAACTGGAAAAAAAAGATTTTGTTAGATAGAGAGGAAGACATTGAAACAAATATAAAAACTTAGGGAGAATATTTATCTTAATCGTATTGATCCTCCCTCCTAAGGAAAGAGGTAGAGGGTCCCAACGCTCAAGGTCTTGTTTAAGGCTGCTTAAGAGGGGATGATAATTAGCCTTAAAAAGATCCTCGTGGTTATGTGTGACCCATATACTTAAATATTTAATTTTTTTAGGACTAAATTTAAAAGGGATTGACCCAAGATATGATCTATCTACAGAAGAAATAGGCATAAGTTCACTTTTCTGAAAGTTGACTTTAAAGCCAGATATTTTTCCGAACTTTGTGAGTAGACTCGATAATTCAGGAAGACTGGAGAGGGGATCCGATATGAATAATAACATGTCATCTGCATAAAGTGACACTTTATGCTCTGAACCCGCCCGGTGTATCCCCTAGATGGTGGGGCACTGCTTCAGGGCTAATGCTAGTGGCTCAAGTGCAACGGCAAACAAAAGTGGTGAAAGAGGACACCTCTGCCTTGTGCCCCGCTTCAGTTCAAAGTAGGTGGATAAGTTATTATTGGTGCGAATTGCAGCCCCTGGGAGCATGTATAGGAGTCTGATCCAGGAGATGAATTTATGGCCAAAATGTAACGCTTCTAAAGTCTTGAAAAGATAGTCCCACTCCACCCTATCGAACGCTTTTTCAGCGTCGAGGGATAACATCACTTCAATATTGCCAGGATCATGTGGAGTGGGACAATATAGGATATTAAATAGATGCCCGATATTGAAAAATGAATAACGACTTTTTATAAATCCTGTCTGATCAGACGAAATAATAGAGGGGATAATATTTTCAAGACGACGCGCCAAAATCTTGGCAAGAATCTTTGCATCTGTATTCAGCAATGAAATAGGGCGGTACGAACCGCAATTGAGGGGATTTTTATCCTTTTTAATTAATAGAGAGATTACTGCTTGACGCGTGGTTGGGGGCAAAGAGTTGTTGGCTAAAGATTCTTGATATACTAACAATAACAGAGGAGATAACTCCTCAGAAAACCTTTTGAAAAATTCGGTTGAGAAGCCATCTGGCCCTGGAGATTTGCCACTTTGCAAGGCACCGATTGCTGACACTATCTCCTTAACTGAGAGATCCCTTTCTAGTTCAGCTGAGAATTCTACACTCACAGAAGGCATCTTTAGGAATCTAAAAAAGTCTTCTAGGAGAACAGGATTGTTGGGCCCATCTGAAGTATATAATAATTGGTAGAATTTTCTGAAACAGGAATTTATCTTCTCATTATCAGTGCATTTTAGACCACATTCATCATTGTTTGATTAGCAGTTCTTTGGCGCAACTGGTGAGCAAGTGCTCGGCCGGACTTTTCCCCATGTTCATAATGACCATGTCTTGACTTGGAAATAAGGTATTCAGCATGTCTGGTAGACAGGAGATCAAACTCTGTCTGTAATGACAAGCGTTTCTTAATTACATCTGCTGAAGGGGTATAACCATGCAGCCTGTCTAACTCTAATATCTCATCTGATAATTTTTTAATACGTTCAGTGTTGGCCCTTCTTTTATTTGCACAGTATGAAATAATTTGACCCCTTAAATATGCCTTTAGCGACTCCCAAACAATAGATGACGACATCCCTGGGGTTTGGTTGATGTCGAGAAACACTTTAATTTCAGATGATATTAATTTAGTGAATTCATCTTCTGACAGAAGCAGAGGATTAAGGCAAGGCAAGGCAAGGCAAGTTTATTTATATAGCACATTTCGTACACAATGGTAATTCAAAGTGCTTTACATAAAAGAAAGTAAAATAATCATGAAGAAAAATAATAATAAAAATAAAACAAGTAATTTTAAAACTTTTAAAATGATTAAAACATTTAAAAACTGTTAGAAAATGATTTTACATAAAAATAATAATAAAACATAAAACAGTGAAAATATAGCGCAATCAGTTCGGACATTGCACAGTGCTCATTCAACAAATGCACAGATAAAAAGATTCGTTTTGAGTCTAGATTTAAATGTGACTAGTGTTTTAGCACATCTGATCTCTTCTGGAAGCTGATTCCAACTGCGGGCAGCATAGTAACTAAAGGCAGACTCCCCTTGTTTTGTGTGAACCCTTGGTATTTCTAACTGACTCGATCCTAGTGATCTGAGTGCTCTGTTAGGTTTATATTCAGTGAACATATCTGCAATATATTTCGGTCCTAGGTCATTTAGTGACTTATATACGAGTAAAAGTACTTTAAAATCAATCCTAAATGTAACTGGAAGCCAGTGTAAGGACCTGAGGACTGGTGTGATATGCTCAGATTTTCTGGTTCTAGTCAGAATCCTGGCAGCAGCGTTCTGGATGAGCTGCAGCTGTCTAATGGTCTTTTTGGGAAGGCCAGTGAGGAGCCCTTGCGATCCAATTCTTGCGATGTTTTTTAAATGATAGTATGCTGATTTAGTTACTGCTTTGACATGACTACTGAAACGAAGGTCTGTCTCCAGAATCACACCAAGATTCCTGACTTGATTTTTAGTTGTTTGACCCCTAGAGTCAAGGTATGCATTCACCTTGAACACTTCATCTTTGTTTCCAAATGCAATGACTTCAGTTTTTTCCTTGTTTAAATGAAGAATGTTCTGGCACATCCAATTATTAATTTCATCAATGCATTGGCGGAGGGAGTCAATGGGGCTGTAGTCATTTGGAGATAAGGCTAGGTAAATCTGGGTATCATCAGCATAGCTGTGATAGGCAATCTGGTTCTTTCTCATTATTTGACTCAGTGGAAGCATATACAGGCTAAACAAGAGCGGTGCAAGAATTGACCCTTGTGGGACTCCGCATGTCATGGATGTCCACTTAGACTTATGCTCTCCTAGACTCACGTAATAGCCTCTCCCTTCTAAGTATGATCTGAACCATTTGAGTACCATCCCAGAAAGCCCGACCCAGTTTTCCAGTCTCTCTAGTAGTATGTTATGATCGACAGTGTCAAACGCAGCACTGAGATCTAGCAATACCAGCACCGATATTTTGCCAGAGTCACAATTTAAGCGAATATCATTTATTATCTTAATGAGTGCTGTCTCTGTGCTGTGATGTGGTCGGAAACCAGATTGAAAATTGTCCAGGTATCCATTTGAGTTTAAGTATTTGTTCAGCTGATTAAAAACTACCTTTTCTATAATTTTGCCTATAAAAGGAAGATTAGATATTGGTCTAAAATTGCTCAAAATTGTGTTATCAAGATTAGTCTTTTTCAGGAGGGGCTTTACAACTGCAGTTTTTAGGGAGTTTGGAAATGTCCCAGAAAAGTGAGGCATTCACCACTTCTAAGAGATCTGCTTTTAAGCAGTCAAGCACACTTTTGAAAAAAGATGTGGGAAGTGTGTCAAGATAGCAGGTTGATGATTTTAGGTGCTGCACTATGTCTTCCAGAATTTTGCTATCAATTTTTTCAAAAATAGACATAGTATCTTTTTGATATTTTGGCCGAATCTGTCTGGCCTCTGCATTACTTGAGGATGTACTAATCGCCTTCCTGATATTGATGATCTTCTCAGAAAAGAAAGAAGCAAACTCATTGCATTTGCTGTCTGAGAGCATATCACTGGGAATCTGACTTGAGGGGTTTGTCAGTCTCTCAACAGTGGCAAAAAGAGTACGAATGTTATTTAAGTTACTGTTTATAAGGTTTGAGAAGAAGTTCTGTCTAGCTGTGGCTAGTTTCACATTAAAAGCATGAAGGATGTCTTTATAGATGCTATAGTGAATTTCAAGTTTCGTCTTCCTCCACATCCGCTCGGCTTTTCTGCATTGTCTTTTCATAGTCTGAACTGCTGTTGATCTTCTCCAAACTAATTTCTGTCTGTTTGTTTTCTTACTGACTATTATTGGTGCAATATCATCAATAACATTCTTAACTTTTGAGTTGAAGGAATCAAGGAGAATATCAACAGAGTCTGCAGAAATGCTTGGTGTTAAAGATATAGCCTCCATAAATAGTACACTTGTGTTCTCATTTATGCATCTCCTTCTGACAGAGAAAGATCTAGATTCAGTGGTAGCAGAGATCAATATATCAAAGAAAATACAGAAGTGATCAGATAGTGCTACGTCCTTAATAACAATGGATGAAATGTTTAGACCCCTACTGATGATTAGATCCAGAGTGTGTCCACCTTTGTGTGTGGGTCCATGCACATGCTGAATCAGGTCAAAGGTGTTTAGAACTGTTATCATTTCTTTTGTAGTTTTGTTTTCTGCATTATCTATGTGAATATTAAAATCCCCTGCAATTGCAAAACAGTCAAACTCTGAGGAAATTATTGATAACATTTCTGTGACCTCTTCAACAAAGGCTGGAGAGTATTTTGGAGGCCTGTAAATAATAATAAACAGAATGCGTGGAGCACCTTTCAGCACAATCCCTAGATATTCGAAAGACAAGTACTGACCAAATTACACTTGCTTGGATTGATAGACATCGTTAAATAGAGCAGCTACACCCCCACCTCTCCTAACAGTCCTGCAAACACTCATGTAAGTGAAGTTAGGAGGGGCTGCTTCATTTAGGACTGTTGCACTGCAGCTGTCTTCTAGCCATGTTTCATTTAGAAACATAAAATCCAGATTGTTTGTGGTTATAAAGTCATTGATTAGAAATAATTTATTTTTTGTGAGCGAATGTTTAAAAGTGCTAGCTTGATGGCAGTGCTTTGTGTCTTTACATCAATCTTAGTGTGATGCATAATAGGCCGCAGATTAGATGAGTTTGCCCTTCGGCTTGAGAAGGCCTTAGACTTTCTATCACGTGATAAAACTGAAATAGAGAAAGCTACAGGCACACTGGGTTCCCGCTTGTTCAGTAGGCATTTGTAAATGTTGCTGCTATTATAGAGGGGACCCGATACATATCACTGAGAGCTGCTATCAGTTGTTTTTGGTTCACCTTCAGCAGATAGAGGGTTTGGGCCCTGGCGTTGTGGCAGCGGTCGGAGAGCTCTCATAGGAACAGGGCCCACAGGCTTTGGTGGTTGGGGGGCCCACCGTTTTTTAGTTGATATCTGCGTGCTAGCAGTGAATGAGTGGGAGAGTTTAGTCCCAACATACACCAATTCCTCCATTTTCTGTGAGAAGCACAGAAGTGGAGATGCTGGAGAGAGTGATAATGTGTCTGGTGAGATGGTCTGTGTCTCTGGTGTTTCAGGTGGCTGTGATATGTTGTCCTGGCTTCCCTGGCTGTTTTCCAGAAAGTCGTACTTGGGTGGTGAATCTTGTAGCTGTTTTGATACATCACAGTCTGTCTGTGAGGAGCTCTGTGGGCAGGGCTCAGCAGGGATAGTGTCTATCAGCAGTGCTTGTTTTGGCTGCGTGGTGTTATCAGTGTCCTTGTGGGATATGTCAACCACATGATGACTCGGACCCGGTGTGTTGTGCTGAATGGATTGACACACTCTGCTGAAGGATGACGAAGGGAGAAGTAGATATTGTCCTTAAACACTCTTGCACCAAGTTTGTTTAGGTGGAGGCCATCCGGTTTAAACAATTGTCTATGGCCCCAGAAAAGATAGAAGTTGTCGATGAAATTTACTCCTTTTATATTACAAGATCTTTGTAGCCATGTGTTCAGCCCAAGCAACCCTGAAAACATATTTGTTCCCCTTGCTGGGAGTGGTCCACTGATGAACGACTGAACTTTGAATCTTTGAAGTGTTTCAAAGAGTTCAATGAAGTCCTTCTTAAGGAGTTCTGACTTCTCTTTCCGAATATCATTCTTTCCCACATGGATGATGATTTGATTTGCAGTCTTGTGCTTCATCAGAATGTTCTGAAGTTCCTTGTTCACATCAGAGACCGTTGCTTGAGGAAGGCAGCATGTTGTTGTAGTCCTGCTACGGATGTTTCTGATAACAGAGTCACCCACTATCAGAGTCCTTGGCTCGGCTGCGCTCAGAGCTGAAAGCCGCTGTCTGCTCGTCCTTGAGCGCCTGTTAGTAGCAGTGTTTGCTGCTGGCTGATCAGATCCATGTTTAAATACATTTGGGGATTCCTCACCCACATTTATTAATGCTTGAAATCTGTTTTCCAGATGTATAGGGGGTGGTAGAATACCAGTATTTACAAGCCTTGTCATAGTCGAATCTATACGAGAAACTCGTGACAATCTGATGTCTCGTGTTCCTTTGGGTCTTGCTCCTTGTTTGTGCCAACGATTAGTGTGGTGATCAGATACGGCTTGTTCCTCTACACTTGTTATAAACTGTTGAGATTCAGAAGATTCATGGGACTCACCAGCTGTATGCTGAGGGGGTCCATGACGACGGTCTGCTAAGTGTTCCGTCTGTTTTGGAAGTCCAGAAAGTAACTTTGTTTCAAGAATCACAATCCTTTGTAGAAGTTTGCAGCAGTTCATGCAACAAGTAGATCCAACAGGAGGCATTTTCTCTCTCTTCTGTTTGAATGTAGGCAGTTGTTTTCCCGTCTCCGGAATGTAAGCTGTTCGCAGTGGGAGACAAAGTCTTCTTTTTGTAGTATTACTCCAGTCCCAGTGTTTTTTGTTTTAGCGTTTGTGCCAAAAATCTGTTGTTTGAGCACTGTGCTGATCTGCTGAAGTAAAAATCTGAGAAAAGTACAGAAATAAGAAGCAAAGCGCAGACCAGTAAGCTAGAACGTCCGAACGGTAGCAAAGCCGGAAGCAGAAACCGCCATGCACGATATGTAGATTGTGTATCAGGAATGTACATTTTCATGATTAAGGGACCATGATCCGAGATTACCATAGCCCTGTAATCGCACTCTTTCGTGAGATGCAGAATTCTTTTATCCAGGAAAAAGTAATCAATACGTGAATACGTCTTATTCACCGGGGAAAAGTATGAGTACGCCCTAGAGGGGGGATTGCGAAACCGCCACACATCCGCTACACCATAGGTCTTCAGGAAGAGCTGAATAGTGTGAGCTGACTTTGTCGGGGATGTCCTCTTAGAAATACTCCTATCTAAAAGAGGAGAAAGTACACAGTTAATGTCACCACCGAGCATAAGATGATGTGATGATAGGTCTGGTAAATGAGAAAAAAAAATTGTGAAGGAAGAATGTAGAGTCATCCCAGTTCGGGGCATATATACAGGCTAAAATAACTGGGAGCGAGTATAATTTTCCTACCACAATGACATATCGCCCTGCGGAGTCAGATTGCACATGAGATGCCGTGAACTGTAATTTTTTACTTATCATAATAGCAACACCTCTAGCCTTTGAGCAAAAATTTGATTAATACACCTGGCCCGCCCATCCCCTAACCAAGCGAGAACTATCACAAGCACGTATATGGGTCTCTTGTAAGAATGCAATATCTGTACTGAGCTGTTTTAAGTGCGAGAATACTTTTTTCAATTTCGCTGGATGATTAAGTGATTTGACATTCCAGCTTATGAAGTTAACAGGGCAACCATCATAACCTCTTGTATTATTTATATTGGCCATATTGTGTATACAGAGAGGTGAGCACCATATATGAAACCCAAAGACACAAGAACATAAAAAACAAACGTACACAAAAATAAAATAAAAGTCTAGCAAAGTAGCACCAGTTTGTAGATCGGTCCAGTAATCCCGCTCTCCCCCCTCCCCTCCTCATCACCCAAATGAACAAGGTGATTACAACAACCCTCAGAAAAAAATCCACACATTAAGTGCTTGTGGTTGGGAACGCTAAAGCCAAGCACTCGGGCTCCCGTCGAGCCTCCAACAAAAATAAAATAGAGATGGTAAAGTGTAGAGTAAAACAATTCAGTAATATGCTCGGTAAACCTATATATAAAATATATTTATCACACTGCGTATCAAGACCAAACTGCGTTAGCTTCCTTAACATTAAGTCAGGTGTAATGACTCTTTACAGAAAGCCATTTATGACTGACATAATTAACCTAAAAAAAATGATCAGGAACAGAGGCAACATGCCTTTCATTATACCTAGGGCTAATCCAAGCTGAACCAAAAAAGATAGTATGTCAGTCTATGGGCACATTGTTCAAGGTGGTCAACATTGGGACAGTATACAGAGAAAAGTAAACATTGTGTTGTGAACTTGTACCTCATGACATCTGGCATAGTAATATACACGTTTACCATACCCGCAGAACGTCAGAGGTATTGTCATAGCTTTGTCCGGATCAGTTAACTCCCTGTCCTCCCCTTTGTAGGTGACCCGAAAACGCGCTGGAAACAAAATCCCGTACCGGACTCCCTGTCGGTCGCGAAGCAGTTTCCTCACCTCTGTCAATGCAGCCCTAGCTTTAGCCACAGTTGCCGTGTAGTCCGGGAAGATGGTAATTGGTTCCCCGTTGAAACGGAGTGGACCCCGGGTGCGAGCGCATCGTAGTACCTGGACACAATCTTGGTAATAATGAAGCATAGCAACGATGGCGCGAGGTTTTCTGCCCGGCTTCTTCGGCCCTAAGCTCCGGTGCGAGCGGTCGATTAACGGCTCTTTATCCAACTGTAGCACTTCAGATAGCAACTTTGATACAGAGGTTGTAGTGCTGGAGTCAGGAGTTTCGGGTACACCAATGATTCTTATGTTACATCTCCTCATACGCCCTTCCATATCCTCACACTTCGATTTGAGTTCTGCCATTTCTGCCTTCATCTCACTCACAGAATTTTGTAAAGCAGCCACTTCATCTGACCAAGCTAATAGCCCCCCCTCTCTACCTCCTTGATGCTAACTTTCACCTGGTCGATCTCAGATTTCAGCGCCGCAGTGTTATTTATTATCTCAGTTTTCACCTCCTTCAGCTCATTCTTAAGCATTTCGAAGTCGTCAGCGAGAGCATTTTTCAGCTCTGACTTTATCCCCGCTGAGATGTCCGCTTTCAGAGAGAGAAGGATTTCTGACTTCAATACTTCTACGTCCATCTCATGCGGCGCAGGTGAGGGCGGGGTCGCTTTAGCTGGGCTCTTGGCAGCACTCTGGTCCGAGGAGGTATTGGGCCTTGTTTTGGAGGTTTCAGTATACTTAAATTTCTTCAGCCTCGTGTCCATCAGGGCCCCGCCGTGGACTTGTTCCACTATCCGATGGAGTTCAGTGATAGTTCACTGTTTTACGGAAAGGAATACACCTTACGTTTTGGTTAAAATAGAGGTTCAACGGGAGCTCGCGTCAAACACAGCCTCACTCCATTGCGGCCAAGCCTCGGAGCGGAGTGATTCTGACTGAAGCAAGGAGCAAGTCTGACACAGAGACATGCTGCCAAGCAGAGTATGAGTGGAACGGTGTGATTCTGACTGAAGCGAGGAGCGAGTCTGACACAGAGATGTGCTGCCGAGCAGAGTATGAGCGGAGCGGAGTGATTCTGACTGAAGCGAGGAGCGAGTCTGACACAGAGACGTGCTGCTGAGCAGAGTATGAGCGGAGCGGAGTGATTCTGACTGAAGCGAGGAGCGAGTCTGACACAGAGACGTGCTGCTGAGCAGAGTATGAGCGGAGCGGAGTGATTCTGACTGAAGCAAGGAGCGAGTCTGACACAGAGATGTGCGGCCGAGCAGAGTATGAGCGGAGCGGAGTGATTCTGACTGAAGCGAGGAGCGAGTCTGACACAGAGACGTGCTGCCGAGCAGAGTATGAGTGGAGCGGTGTGATTCTGACTGGAGCCAGGAGCGAGTCTGACACAGACACGTGCTGCTGAGCAGAGTATGAGCGGAGCAGAGTGATTCTGACCATAGCGAGGAGCAAGTCTGACACAGAGATGTGCTGCCGAGCAGAGTATTAGCGGAGAGCGGAGTGGTGTGATTCTGTCTCGAGCGAGGAGCGAGTCTGACACAAGGAGCGAGTCTGACACAGAGACGTGCTGCCGAGCAGAGTATGAGCAGAGCGGTGTGATTCTGACTGAAGCGAGGAGCGAGTCTGACACAGAGACGTGCTGCCGAGCAGAGTATGAGCGGAGCGGAGTGATTCTGTCTGGAGCGAGGAGCGAGTCTGACACAGAGACATGCTGCCGAGCAGAGTATGAGCGGAGCGGAGTGATTCTGACTGAAGCGAGGAGCGAGTCTGACACAGAGACATGCTGCCGAGCAGAGTATGAGCGGAGCGGTGTGATTCTGTCTGGAGCGAGGAGCGAGTCTGACACAGAGACGTGCTGCCGAGCAGAGTATGAGCGGAGCGGTGTGATTCTGACCATAGCGAGGAGCAAGTCTGACACAGAGATGTGCTGCCGAGCAGAGTATTAGCGGAGAGCGGAGTGGTGTGATTCTGTCTCGAGCGAGGAGCGAGTCTGACACAAGGAGCGAGTCTGACACAGAGACGTGCTGCCGAGCAGAGTATGAGCGGAGCGGTGTGATTCTGACTGAAGCGAGGAGCGAGTCTGACACAGAGACGTGCTGCCGAGCAGAGTATGAGCGGAGCGGAGTGATTCTGTCTGGAGCGAGTAGCGAGTCTGACACAGAGACATGCTGCCGAGCAGAGTATGAGCGGAGCGGAGTGATTCTGTCTGGAGCGAGTAGCGAGTCTGACACAGAGACGCACTGCCGAGCAGAGTATGAGCGGAGCGGAGTGATTCTGACTGAAGCGAGGAGCGAGTCTGACACAGAGACATGCTGCCGAGCAGAGTATGAGCGGAGCGGAGTGATTCTGACTGAAGCGAAGAGCGAGTCTGACACAGAGACGTGCTGCCGAGCAGAGTATGAGCAGAGCGGTGTGATTCTGACTGAAGCGAGGAGCGAGTCTGACACAGAGACGTGCTGCCGAGCAGAGTATGAGCAGAGCGGTGTGATTCTGACTGAAGCGAGGAGCGAGTCTGACACAGAGACGTGCTGCCGAGCAGAGTATGAGCGGAGCGGAGTGATTCTGTCTGGAGCGAGGAGCGAGTCTGACACAGAGACATGCTGCCGAGCAGAGTATGAGCGGAGCGGAGTGATTCTGACTGAAGCGAGGAGCGAGTCTGACACAGAGACATGCTGCCGAGCAGAGTATGAGCGGAGCGGTGTGATTCTGTCTGGAGCGAGGAGCGAGTCTGACACAGAGACGTGCTGCCGAGCAGAGTATGAGCGGAGCGGTGTGATTCTGACTGAAGCGAGGAGCGAGTCTGACACAGAGATGTGCTGCCAAGCAGAGTATGAGCGGAGCGGTGTGATTCTGACTGAAGCGAGGAGTGAGCCTGACACAGAGATGTGCTGCCAAGCAGAGTATGAGTGGAACGGTGTGATTCTGTCTGGAGCGAGGAGCGAGTCTGACACAGAGATGTGCTGCCGAGCAGAGTATGAGCGGAGCGGAGTGATTCTGACTGAAGCGAGGAGCGAGTCTGACACAGAGACATGCTGCCGAGCAGAGTATGAGGGGAGCGGAGTGATTCTGACTAACGCTAAAAGTAACACTTAGGTGTCTCACAGTGGATTCGAACCCAGGTCTCTCACACTAAAGACGTCTTATCCACTGCGACAACACCACCCCACACAGAGAGGTGCTGCCGAGCAGAGTATGAGCGGAGTAATCCTGCCTGGAGTGAGGTGCTCACCTGACACAGAGACATGCTGCCGAGCAGAGGATAAGAGGAATGTGATTCTGACTGAAGCGAGGATCGAGTCTGACACAGATATGCTGCTGAGCAGAGTATGAGTGGAGCGGAGTGATTCTGACTGGAGCGAGGAGCGTGTCTGACACAGAGACGTCATTGTCTTCCTACGTTTCTCATTGCTGGCTATCTGAGTTATGCATATAAACCTTTTTTGCCCTCGCACTTGGATCTCTATACTCAATCATTATCATCAGTCACTGGCGAGAGTGAGTGCTCTTTTCCAGATCCCGAATTCTTGCCTTTTTACAGCACGAGAAGCAGAGACGCAGAGAGAGAGGTTTGTGCTTGGACTGTGGAGCCGCCGGTCACATTGCTCTGCAATGTCCAGTAAAAGCCGGTGCCCACCAGTAGGTAAGAGGTTACTGATGGTTGGAGCAACTCTTAATAAATCCTCTCTTTCTGTCACGTCATTACCGGTAAGGCTGACACTCCATTCTCTAACTTTTGACTGTGAGGCCTTGGTGGACTCGGGGGCGGAGGGTAATTGTCTAGACATTAATGTTGTTAAAAGACTTAAGATATGGTGGAACTCTCTCAGCCCAGCTCTTTGGTGGCACTTAATGGTCAACCGTTACCATCCGTCACACATTACACAGTCTTATTAAGACTCATCACCTCTGGACAACACTCTGAGAACATTGACTTCCTCTTAACTGACACTCCTGCTGCCCCTGTGGTTTTGGGGCATCCCTGGCTGGTGCTCCATAATCCCCACATAAATTGGGGGAAAAATTCTGTCTTGTCCTGGAGTGAATATTGTCATGCCTCATGTCTGTTATCTGCATGTTCTCCTGTGTCTTGTTCTGTGTTTCAGGATGATCACACTGACCTGTCTAACATGCCACATGAGTACCTCAACCTGAAGAGAGTGTTCAGTAAGTCTCGGGCTGCATCTCTACCTCCGCATCGTCCCTATGACTGTGTTATAGAATTATTGTCAGGTATGTCTTCGCCTAAAGGCAAATTATATTCGCTTTCCAATCCAGAGAGGGAGGTCATGGAGAAATATATTTCTGATTCACTTGCAGCCAAGATCATCCGCCCCTCTTTCTGTTTTTTTTCGTGTAAAAGACTGCTCTCTTCATCCCTGTATTGACTATCGAGGGTTGAATGACATCACGGTGAGGAATATTTATAATTTGCCGTTAACGTCGTTGGACTTTCAGCCAGTTAGCCGCTCCTCTGACTTCCTTAACCTCCATCAAGACTGCCTTCAGGTGGTCTAGTGCAGTGGAAGCTGCATTTTCCTAACTCAAAGGCTGTTTCGTTTCAACTCTCATCCTTATTGCCCCTGATCCTTCCCGGCAGTTCGTGGTGGAGTTTGATGCGTCAGAGGTGGGGGTTGGCGTGGTTCTATCCCAGCGTTCCCTCAACGGTAAGGTGCATCCTTGCACGTATTTTTTTCACCATTTGTTCCCCACAGAGCATAATTAAGACATTGGTAACAGAGAGCTGTTGGCAGTCAAGCTCGCCTTGGAAGTGTGGAGTCATTGGTTGGAGGTTCGGAGGTTCTTTTTATTGTTTGGACTGATCACAAGAATCTTGAATACATCAAGTCTGCTAAAAGATTAAACTCTTGTTTAATCTTGTTGTTTTATTTTTCTATTTCTTATCGTCCAAGTTCTAATAAAATCAAACCGGAAGCTTTATCCTGTATTTTTAATGATTCGGATTGCCCATCTTTTCCCGAACCCATTGTACCACAGAAACTGGGACATCGAGTCGAAGGTTCGCACAGCCTCGCAAGGGGTAATGGCCCCGCCCACCGGGTTGGTTGTTCCTGTCTGCTTTGTGAAATAATTACATATTTTAATCATAACTATTAAAACATAAACTTCTAAATTAGACAGTTCTGAGCAGTAAAAAGGATGGTAATGAATCATAAATATTATAATGTAAACCTTTAAATTAGACAGTTCTGAGTGGTAAAAAGGATGGTAATGAACCGTAAATATTACAATGTAAACCTTTAAATAAGACCGTTCTGAGCTGTAAAAAATATGGTAATGAACCGTAAATATTACAATGTAAACCTTTAAATAAGACCATTCTGAGCTGTGAAAAATACGGTAATGAACCGTAAATAATACAATGTAAACCTTTAAATAAGACCGTTCTGAGCTGTGAAAAAGATGGTCATATACCCTAAATATTACAATGTAAACCCTTCAATCTAACAGGTTTAAACTGTTTTTATAGCAACATAAATATGTTAATTAGATGGTTATAAACCGTAAAAAAAACTATTAAAATCTGTAAAATATACAGTACAGTGGGTGTAATCCCGTAAAACCAATAACGTTACTACCGTATTTTTGACGGTAAAGTTCTGGCAACCACAGCTGCCGGTTTTTTACCGTAAAATTTACAGTTTATTTTTTACAGTGTAGTTAACAGACGCACACAATCAGAGACACAATATGAACGCACTGACCCGTGAACCATGACTTGTGAAATAATTACATATTTTAACCATAACTATTACAACATAAACTTCTAAATTAGACAGTTCTGAGCAGTAAAAAGGATGGTAATGAATCATAAATATTATAATGTAAACCTTTAAATTAGACAGTAAATTGTGCCAGAGGCTTTAAGGTCCGAAGTTATCTGATGGGGTCATTATTCCAAGGTAGCTTGCCATCCTGGGGTTAATCGTACCAAGTTTCTCATTAAACAGCAGTTTTGGTGGCCAGCCATGGCTCATGACATTCATCTTTATGTTTTGTAATTTTGTAAATTACCGGGGGCGACTGTTAGTCTTTCTTCTGGATTTCATCCTTGGAGTAATGGTCAGACAGAGAGGGCCAATCAAGATCTAGAATGAGTGTTGCGATGTTTGGATTCTCAGAACCCCTCCTCTTGGAGCCAGCTGCTCTCATGGGTTGAGTACACACATATATCATTACCAGTTTCAGCTACGGGCCTATCGTCTTTTCAGTGAAGTTTAGGATACTAGCCACCACTTTTTCCAGAATTGGAATCTGAAGTCGCGGTTCACTCTGCACACGCATTTTTCCAGAGGTGCTGGCGCATCTGGACCAGAGCCAGATTGACCCTGCTGTGGGTGCGGGCGCGCACCAAGGTTCAGGCCGATCGCCACCGGTCGAAACCTCCCGTCTACGTCGTAGGTCAAAAAGTTGGCTTTCATCAAACAATATTCCTGTCCTATCTGTCAGTAATAAGCTTGCGCCCAAATTTATTGGCCCATTTACTGTCACCAAGATTATTAGTCTGGTGACAGTCCACCTCAAACTCCCTCCGGTGTACAGGATAATTGATCTGGTGTTTCATGTTTCTAAATTTAAAGCCCGTTTTTCATACACCCATTAATCCACCGGTCCCAGTTCAGCCCCCCCCCCCCCCCCCCCCCCCCCATGCCGCCGCGTCTCGTAGACAAAGAACCAGCTTATTCGGTTGAACATATTCTGGAATTGAGGCGGAGGGGACGAGGATTTCAATACTTGGTGGACTGGGAAGGTTTTAGTCTGGAGGAGAGGAGTTGGGTTCCTGCTAGAAACATATTGGACCACTCCCTTATCGATGATTTAAATCTGCGGGCGTTCCTAGGGGAAGGGGTACTGTCATGGTTCACGGGTCAGTGCGTTCATATTGTGTCTCTGATTGTGTGCGTCTGTTAACTACACTGTAAAAAATAAACTGTACATTTTACGGTAAAAAAAACGGCAGCTGTGGTTGCCAGAACTTTACCGTCAAAAATACGGTAGCAACGTTATTGGTTTTACGGGATTACACCCACTGTACTGTATATTTTACAGATTTTAATAGTTTTTTTTTACGGTTTATAACCATCTAATTAACATATTTATGTTGCTATAAAAACAGTTTAAACCTGTTAGATTGAAGGGTTTACATTGTAATATTTAGGGTATATGACCATCTTTTTCACAGCTCAGAACAGTCTTATTTAAAGGTTTACATTGTAATATTTACGGTTCATTACCGTATTTTTCACAGCTCAGAATGGTCTTATTTGAAAAACTAATGGAATGCATAGTCGATATAAAAAATTGGATGACGAGTAATTTCTTACTGCACGCTTGGTAAACAAACTACAGCTAGTCCAAAATGTAGCAGCAAGAGTTCTTACTAGAACCAGGAAGTATGACCATATTAGCCCGGTCCTGTCCACACTGCACTGGCTCCCTATCAAACATCGTATAGATTTTAAAATATTGCTTATTACTTATAAAGCCCTGAATGGTTTAGCACCTCAGTATTTGAATGAGCTCCTTTTACATTATAATCCTCTACGTCCGCTACGTTCTCAAAACTCAGGCAATTTGATAATACCTAGAATATCGAAATCAACTGCGGGCGGCAGATCCTTTTCCTATTTGGCGCCTAAACTCTGGAATAACCTACCTAACATTGTTCGGGAGGCAGACACACTCTTGCAGTTTAAATCTAGACTAAAGACCCATCTCTTTAACCTGGCATACACATAACATACTAATATGCTTTTAATATCCAAATCCATTAAAGGATTTTTAGGCTGCATTAATTAGGTAAACCGGAACCGGAAACACTTCCCATAACACACGATGTACTTGCTACATCATTAGAAGAATGGCATCTATGCTAATATTTGTCTGTTTCTCTCTTGTTCCGAGGTCACCGTGGCCACGAGATCCAGTCTGTGTCCAGATCAGAGGGTCACTGCAGTCACCCGGATCCAGTACGTATCCAGACCAGATGGTGGATCAGCACCTAGAAAGGACCTCTACATCCCTGAAAGACAGCGGAGACCAGGACAACTAGAGCCCAGATACAGATCCCCTGTAAAGACCTTGTCTCAGAGGAGCACCAGGACAAGACCACAGGAAACAGATGATTCTTCTGCACAATCTGACTTTGCTGCAGTCTGGAATTGAACTACTGGTTTCGTCTGGTCAGAGGAGAACTGACCCCCCAACTGAGCCTGGTTTCTCCCAAGGTTTTTTTCTCCATTCTGTCACCGATGGAGTTTCGGTTCCTTGCCGCTGTCGCCTCTGGCTTGCTTAGTTGGGGTCACTTCATCTACAGCGATATCATTGACTTGATTGCAAGTAAAAACAGACACTATTTCAACTGAACAGAGATGACATAACTGAATTCAATGATGAACTGCCTTTAACTATCATTTTGCATTATTGAGACACTGTTTTCCAAATGAATGTTGTTCAGTGCTTTGACGCAATGTATTTTGTTTAAAGCACTATATAAATAAAGGTGATTGATTGATTGATTGAATTTAACTCTATGTATTTAACACTGTATTTAAATTGCTTAATGCGTCTATTCAGAATTGAATTAGTGAACCACTTTTTCTGCTTGATGAAATACTTTAGGTAAAGGGCTAAATCATAGGAAAGGATACCCTCAAAAATGTCATGGCCTAAGCAAGGTGGCAGGCCAGGCATGCAAACGTTAAAGTAATTCAACCAGTTAAAAATTGACTCAGATGTTATACCTTCAACGTTTTGTTGTCCCTCCGACTGTAAAATCTCTACAGCAGAGTTTTCAGTAGTTTTCAGGAGTTCGCTGAGGTCCGCATGCATTTGGATCCGTTTGAAAATCCCTTCGTGATATCTGGCAATACCTGCAGAAATATTCAGAAAAACTAAAATTTTCTGTGAATCCACCGATACTATGAGACCCCAATTTGTCCCCTGCAATGCAAAAAACAGTCCCTTTAACTTTCTCCACTACCACGGTTATTCCATTGTCTTCCAGGTCTTTTAAGTCTGCAATTAGCCATGAGAAAATTGTGTCATGTCCAAAATGTTTGGTCTTTTTCTTGACACAGCATTACAAGTGACATGTGGTCTGTACTTGATCTTATATGCGGTGGTCAATTAGCCAGAGACAGATATACAGCTAGGACTTTGTGCTTGCTTTTTGCTGAACCTAATGGGTTCACCACCTCAAAAGAATCTTGATATAGAATTAATTTGAGACATGATGGGTTTTGAGAAAAGAACTCATTGTTTTTGTATACCTGACCATCACTGACGTCACAAAATACATCTGTGCACTGTAAGCATGTATCCTGTGCAGCACAATTCCACCATAAGTCAGACTCCAACAAACATGTCAAAGTGTCTTTCAATGGAACATAATAGGCAAACCTCTGTGACCTTGTTTCATCTCTTCCTAAGTACAACTTTACAGGTTCTGTGAATCTGAACATCTCTTTAAAAGCCCTTGTTCTTGAAAAATTGGTTCTCATTGGTCCTTCGTGACTAATGGTGAATAGGTCAGATTCTTTCACAACATCACATATTCTACCAATGTCCTCATCTGTTAACTCTAAATCATTTTTCAGAAATTCACTCAATTTATTCAAAGTATACCCTTACGAAAAATAACCATGGTTTTATTATAGTAAAACCATAGTAACCCATGTTTTTTTGGCGTGTTGACTACCATTTGTATAACCACAGATTTACTACAAATACCATGGTTATACTATGGTTAATTTAGTAAAACCATGGTTAATTTGTGGTTACCATGGATTAACTATAGTAACCATGGTTTTTTGGTTTTATTTGTAGTAAAACCATGGTTAATTTTCGTAAGGGTATGTCTTTCCTAGTTCATGTATGCTCTGCATCTCTTCAACAATATTTTGTATAGTTGATGCTGGCAGAAGAAACTGCCCATGTAATTTAAGTAGACAAGACAAATATTTCTGAGAAACAGGTCATTGAAATTTTCTGTAAGATGAAGTTCACCTTCATCAGTCTCACTAAATCTCTCTGTAGGGCCTGTAACTAAAGGTTCAGTTTCAAGAGACTGAGAAACTGACTCCTCATAAAGATCACTTATCCTGTCCACAGAACACTGTCTGTGTTTCCTGGACATGTGGGATGTAAACAACGACTTATTAGTGAACGTATGGTTGCATCCTGTTACCGGACATGTCACAACGCGTCCTTCGGCTATATGTTCTTTTAAATAAGCTGTTAGTGATTTGACATCGCGACACTGGCGCTGGCACATAGAAATATTGCACGTAAACACCGTAAGGGCATTTGTAGTATCAACATGTGAATCTATGTTATGTTTACGGTAAAAATGATCCTTAAATGCCCCATATGAACGAAACGTTTCATAGCAATCTGTAGCGCCACACTTGAACACACATCGTGATTCATTACGGTGAAGTTTGACATGTAAAACTTGTTCCCTAAGGGTTTGCACTGATATTCCACAGAAATAACAGCTAAACATTTTAACTTCTTCGCGAACAAACCCACATTGTACTGCTGTTTTATACACCAAAATGCTGTTTCACATCTCCGGTTGGACATTATAGAATTTGCAAGTTTGACTAAGTTAATGTTAACGTTACATGACATGTTTATGTGTCAGTAAAACAGCCAGGGTACATGTTAAAACCACACACTGCTTAAAACGGTTTAATACAACTTACCAATGTGCCCAGACACATTCATTTTACAGAATATTCCCAATAATTTGTTGTTCTGCTTCTCAAGAATCGTGATCGATCGCCACTGGCCCAAGCCCGAAATGCAGGAGCAAAACGCAGCGTGCCAATGAGAAGGCTATTCAGCCAATCAAATTCTTTGCCCACTGGAGACAAGGCGCAATGTTTATCATGATTGGATGATGCTTAACGGTTATCTTTCAAATGCTTGTTGAATTTATTTTCTAACCTACAACAAATTCCTGAGGGCAGAGACAAAACAGAGAATTGCATTTTTAGAAATTTCGTTTCACACACCTTAAAAAAAAAAGAGTAAAACCACTGTTAATTACAGCAAAACAATTTCAATTAGCAAAATCAAATATAAATTGTATAGAAGTCTTTCTATAAAGCCTTACACAGAAAATATGTTTTTATCTATTTTTTATGTCCTGCCTCCTGCATTGTGTTTTTTTAAGTGCACACTGCACAGGGGTGTCAAATATGTTTATGTATTTGTAATAAGACATGTTAAGAGGTTTCATTGTAACCTTACAATGAAAATAAATAAAGTTTTTACCATAGCACAAATGCTATTTTCCATAGTACGGTAATTAAGTGCCATTTTTAGGATTGTCATATCCATAACAGTACATAGGCCTAGTCCTCATGAATGGGCACATGAAAATTAAATTAAATCTCTGTGAAGAGGCATCCCTTCATTTTTTGACTGTTATTGCTTCTGGTTTGTGCATTTTATTTAAAATAAGTCAAACGTTTTTTTTTTTTTTTTTAAATCCATAAAAAAAAAAAAAAAGAATATTTGGGTAACAAATACATTCTCTGAGAGTTTATGTTACATCACTAACACATAATGTCAAATCCATTATGAATTGCCTAGGACAACAAAATGTTTTCCTTTTTATGGTAAGTAATGCAGTATATTGTTAATTTTACAGCAATAAACCGTATTTTCATGTGTTTTTAACTGTTAAATTTATGGTCTTACTCTGTAAAACTAATTACAGTTTTTCACTGTAAATTCTCTGTGACAAAATAATGTTTTCCTTTTTATGGGAAGTAATACAGTATATTGTTAATTTTACGGCAATAACCCGTATTTTCATATGTTTTTAACTGTTAAATTTATGGTCTTACTCTGTAAAACTAATTACAGTTTTTCACTGTAAATTCTATGGTTATTGCATGTTTTGTGAAATACGGTTTTATTCTGTAGCATTTATACAGTATTTTACTGTTAAATTTACAGACATTTTTTACAGTGTAGCAGCAGCTGCGTTAATGAGCACCAGCTGCAACTCGTTTGCACTGCTTTTAAGTTTGGCTGGCAATCCTGTTCGTGTTGTTGGTTCATTGATTCTCGTCTGTCTCTCCAGTCTAGTTCTTGTTCCTGTTCCTCCAGTTGGCATTCTCTGAACCTTATTCCTCACCCACCTGGGATTCCTGCATTGGGTTTGAGTTCCTGCAGCTTGAGCGGTCTGGACGTGATTCATCTGGGGTTATGTCATTGTCTTCCTACGTTTCTCATTGCTGGCTATCTTAGTTATGCAAATAAATCCCTCATAAATAAATTTTGCCCTCGAACTTGGATCTCAAGACTCAATCATTGTGACAAAAGGCCCATGTGGAGAGAGTCAGCACTGTGAATTCCATCTTGCAGCCAACAAGAAAACACTTGTTTATTAATAAATAATTAAAATGTCTCCTTTTTCACAATTATTGTGTGGCAAATTTAATGCAGAATATATGAAGACTTGATTATGTAAATTTAATATAAACCTCTGATTAGTTGAATAATGACAAATGAACGATTAGAACTAGAAAAATCTTCCATGGGAGCAGACCATGTTTTAGAGTGTATAACCAATATGACGAGTCCTATCTAAACCTGCTCAGCAAGATTGAAACCCTCATAAGATACTGTCCATATAAAAGAGCAAGAATTTCACAGTAGAGGTCTTCACAGTGCACCCGAGACACGTCGTGAACCAGGTCCCTTTATAACATTTTGTGTAATACCCATGCGATTGGACTCTGAGAATACCTGACTGTGATCAAAGACTGCTTGTGTTTTTTGTAACTTGCACCTTGTAGAATTAAAGAAAAGTGTTAGCAAAAAAAAGCGATCTCTCTCTCTACCATTAGAAGCAGAGCGCGCAGTCTCAGTTAATGCAAGTGCACGCACAGTATTAATGCTTGCAGAGTTGACACACTCATATTTCATATATTTCAAATCAGCAACACAATCTGAGGTGAACTGTCTCATTAATGTTTTCTATGGCGCTCAAATTGCGTTAAAGCATATTTTAGGTTGATCCAGCTAGGTCTGTTGTCATGTTACTGGGCCATAACAGCAGCTGTAATCTTTTTATTCATTATTTTCTCACAGCCCATATTATTCTTTTCACAAGACCATAATAGTAACAATTGATAATATCAATTGATAATTAATCATTATTTTACAAAAGTCATTGTTATTTGTGAACGTGGGCGTTTGAGGCAGTCTTTAGGCCGAGTGGAATCGTTCGTCAGCTGCTCCAGCTTCACCATCTGACCCAACATTTAGCAAGGCAGAAAAACATTCAGTCTGCCTGAAGGAAGACGTATTTCATTGTGTGTGTGTGTGAGAGAGAGAGAGAATATAGTCTAGGGCTATTAAACGTGGAGCTCATTACGTTGAAGTACAAATCCAAACACCAGAAACAGCCTACACTCTCAATGTTCTTTCATTGAAAATTATGCATTTTATTTATTCACAGGCTGTATGGTTGAAATAATATTTCACTTCAAAACTTTAAGTTCCATTGTTTAAAAAAATGCTTTATTGGCTAACGTTTCATTGACCCTCAGTTGTTATGCTCTAAAATCCAATGCCATTTGTAAATTTCACCTCCTAAATCACAAACCTTTAAAGTCACAATTCTATAATGGTCAAATTTATTCAGGCCGATGGCATTTTTTAATGACTTAATTTTATTTATGTTTTTTTTTTTTTTTTTTTTTTTATCGTAGCCTACATAAATAGGTGAAGCAAAACAAATATTTGGATCATCCCTTACTTTTTCCCTTATTTTCTTAAAGAATAACCACTTATTTTCTACAGGAATAAACATGATAACATATTATTAATTCATTGTAATAATTAAAGCAATTAAAACCTTTATTTTAAACTTGATTTTAAATACTATTAAACTGACTTTAAAATCTCAAGGAGTTTATAAGTTAAAAAGGGTAAAATGTCACAGAGCATGTTAAATAGACTAAATGAACTTGTGTTAACAATATAATTAGAACTAACTAGATCAACTCCTGTATAAAATGGGACAGCAACCTTTATATCAAACATTTTAAATCGTCCACAGTTGAGCATCGCGGAGGCGGCTCTGCACCAGAGCGCGTGAAGTGAATGTGAACTTATTTTCACATGCAATGAAAAATAAAACTTCCATAGCATAGATTAGGCCCAGACTCTGTTTCTAACTACATAATAATTATAATTACTGTTAACCCACAGTTTAATTTTAACCGATAAATCGCTTATTTTCATTTGCTGCATGTTTTTTTTTAAACGCTAAAAAATAAATTGTGTTTGTGAGAGGAAGAAAATATAAGTCATGTATAAGTTGCATTTTATTACATTTAGAAAAATAATAACGGCTGGCCTAATAATGTTGTAATGTATCAACAGGATATTTTTAGTTCTCTTCACTTAACAACAAATCCTTTAAATTTAACAAATTTATCAGAACAAAACAATAGTTAAAAATATATAATTCTAATGGATAAATATAATTGCAGTATATAATAATTTAGGCTTGGCTATAAACAAACAAAAAATAATACAAATGTAAAGCTAAGCATAAGGTAAGGTTGGGCTTTCTCATTCTCTCACTCGGGAGAAATCCGTTTCCATATTCATGTTGTTGCCCATTTGAAGCTTAACTATTATTCATGAGGTAAAATAGGCTTTGTAGTTCATGCGTGTTTCAGTATCGGCGAAAATAAAATAAATTTAACAATATGTGGAGTAAGTGGACCGCTGCTAACGCTGAATGTCTGGTGAACGACTGCTGTTTCCAGTGAATATGTGCACGAGACACCAGCGCGATCAAACAGCTGAAACAGAAAATACTCAGTTTTTGGAGACACATAAGGCATAAATCAAAAATGCAAAGTGTTAGTAGTTTGAAAAAATTAGGACTAAGAGTTAATAATAATTATTGCTAAATGCTGGACCATTCCCATTTCGCTCTGCATATGGAGCCTGAAGATTATTTTAAAACCAGGAATGAACCAAAATTAAAACATTTAGCTTTTTATCCATCCATCTAATATATATATATATACAGGCTAATCGGTATGTTTTTGTGGCTGCGAGGGCCGTTGTTGTCATGGCACTGGGTTGAAATATATATATTATATTTTTATTATTATTATTATTATTATTTTACCGCAGCCCCACTCTTTTTATTTATTATTTTACCACCGTCCCACTATTCTTTATTTAAAGGTCCCGTTTTACGCGCTTTTTTGAAGCTTTGATTGTGTTTACAATGTGCAATATAACGTGTTCATGTTTCGCGTGTAAAAAAACACAGTATTTTTCACACAGTTCACCTATCTGTATACCGCTGTTTTCACTGTCACAAAAACTTGCTGATGACTTCCTTGTTCTATGAAGACTCTCGCTGAGTCCCAATTCGCATACTATCCGTCCTAAATAGTATGCGAAACTAGAATTAGTACGTCCCAAATCGTAGTCTGTTGAAAAGAGTATTCCAAAGATACCCGGATGGTCTACTATTTCCGGTTAGAATTCGAAGTGCAGATCAATGCACACTCTAAGTGCTAATATTGCCCACAACCCATTGCGTGCGGGAGGGAGGAGCTTTACGATGGCTTTGTGGTGATGTAAACATGGCAGCCGGATGCAGCAGTGGAGATGAGCCCTCAGCTTTTAAGTGTAAGAATTCAAATGTTTAACCCTAATTAAAGTTATATTTTATTTCGTTACACACATTGCACATGAACGTCAGAACCAGTCGCCTCACAAACGACCTGCATTTGGTTCTATGACGACGCAGCCTTGCTTCCTCACTCCTCAACTTGGTAGAATCACACATAGAAAAATGTATTGTGAAAAAAAACTATGAGAAAAAAAGATGGGAATAGTAAATAAAATTTTACTGGACATAAAGAATGAATGAAACGTTAACAGTTGTGGTGTGCGTAACTAGTCAACCAGGTTGTCGTTCATGTTGCATGACGTCATCGAAGTATGTCCCAGAGCGTGCATACTCTTTTGCTACACACTCAAAAGTATGTACTTTTCCCTCACAAAAAAAGTACATACTTTTAGGTCGTAGTATAAGTAGGCGAATTGGGACTCAGCATCTCCTTCATAAATACGTGACGAGTTCTGATTGGGCCAGCGGTTCCTGTGTTGTGATTGGACAGCAGCTGAGAGCACGCTGCCCTCCTGGAAACGTGATTGGGCTAGAACACACGTGCTGGAGATGTATTTATAGTCACAGGAGCGTTTTTACTGACGAGATGCACATGAAAACCGCATTCGATTTGTTGCACAGCCCTAACATCTAGTTAACAAAGCTAAACAGCGTTGCCCTTTGTGTAATAAGTTACAGAAACTGTTAAACGCACCAACTTAAATAATAAAATACACTTACCCGTTGTGGTCCATAAACAACGCCTTCTCCAGACAAAGAGGGAACTGCTCCATCTTTCAAGAATAATCTTTGTGCAAATCCAGCATTAAACTGATTGAGATTGAGGAAGCTGTCCTCAGCAAAATGAGCTGCACATAGTTTTACATGTGGATTATAATGTTCAGGAACCAAGTTAAACATAAATTGTAACCATTAATCTCAAAGTACAGCGTCCCTGGGAAGCCCAAACAAAGATGATTTGAAAACAGCGTTTCAACAACATGGCGACAAACACAAACAGCTCTTCCTTCTTCTCCGTTGGAGCGCAACAAGGCCACGCCCCCTGTTTGTGAATTCATGTGGGCGGAGGTTAGTCAAATAACTGTTTTAGTGACGTCATTACTGCAGGAACTAGAGGGCTGTAGTCCAAACGGGTCATTTCTTGTAGGCGAATTCTGTTAGATCAAATATCTCGCTTGGCATTGAACTTTGAGCTTTAGATTTTTACAGATATTATTTATACTCTAACAACAACATTACACACTAACTAAAGTTTAAAACATGGAATCACGAAGAAGGGGACCTTTAATATTTTCTCACAGAGTGCAGCCTGCAAGATAATGATGACGTGTTATCTGTTGACTCCCTGGCCCCGCCCCCAACACGTCACCATTCAAGCTGCTCAAAATAGAAAAAAAAGTGAGATAAAAAATGGATAACAGAAAACGCAAATGTGGCGCTGAAAAGTCCAGAATAAATACGCGGCCAAATGTTCTAAGCTGAGCACATTCTTCCTCAAAAAAAAACAAACGGAGACGACGAGGCAGGTAAGTAAGCTAACGTTAAGGTAGTTCCCAGATAGCAAACAGTCATTGAAACTATGCTGAATCAACATCCCGTTGTCAACATTAAGTCACTGACTCAACATCGAACGCTGATGTTGATTCAACATCATTTTGCACCCTGATTTAAAATTGAAACAATGTTGAAATTCTGTCCATAGAACAACGTGATTTCAATGGAATTTCAATTATCAGGAATATTGAAACAATGTTGAAATTTCAACTGAACCAAGGATCAACGTGATTTCAATGGAATTTCAATAGTTTTTAAATGTTAATTTTAAATGTAATGCCATAAATTAAATAGCCTGCTTTATCTACAGCCAGGATGTAAAAAATTAATGGAACATTTAAAATCTTGTATAAAACACAGAACACACCACACTATTTAAAATCAAATTCATGTTTATTAGCCTCTTTACTCTTCATTTACACTTCATTGTCATCTGATGCCTGCATAAGTTGTCGTCCAGGCCCTCCTGCCCAGTCTGGCGCATAGCGCAGCCACTTTTGGGTGAAAATTGGGTGACGGTAGCTGTCCCCATCTGCTGAGTAAGAGCATCTAAAACAGAAAATAAAATCACAATGCAAAACAATATAGCATTTAAGTTAAACAGAACATATATTTGAACACTTGGAAGAAATTCAGTAGCCTAGGCCTATGGTTTTTCAATGATCGGATAAGGCAGTAATTCCTCGTGTTGTAGGCTAGATCATATTTCACCTATATTCAAAGCACTTTTCAAAACTGCCTGTTCATGGATGTATTTGAATTAAAGGGAGGCAAAAAGGATTAGCTTGCAGTGACCTCTTTCATAAGGAAAATGTATGAGGCCAATTGAATTTTTATGTTTATTATTTCACTGGTTCAGAAGTAGTTGTTAACTCCACAAATTTAATATAAATAACTGGATACTAATTAAATAGTTAATGTAGATTTGAGTTACCATAAACAAAAGATGTTTTGACAAAATAATCATAGACAAAAACCATTGCATTCAGTTTTTGACGAGGTTTTGGGCTGGAAAACCTTGCTGGCACCTGGCAACCCTGCCGGTCGACAGCTGACATTAGGGCTGCTTCACGACTGACACACATCTCTGGCTACCAACCACAGGTAAGTTAACGTCACTGTTATATAACGTTACACATTAGACATTATATTGCTAACGACACTTCGACTGTAAGATTTGGCAGTTTGCTGTGGTCTAGTTCCCAAATTTTATAAATAATAATAATAAAAACCAATATGGTCAAAATTGGTCTTCGGTGGCAAAGAGTACCCTAGTACCCACATGATCCCAATATTGACAATAAATGTTACATTTAAAATAAATACATATCCTTATCCTATTTATTAATTAAAAAATTATCACTGTCATCCTTTCTTGCCCTCTTTGCAAAAAAAAGCTGTGATTTTTCCAGGACTGGCTTTCATAGTTTAGAAAGATAAAATCCTTTTTTGATAGACCTGATAATTATTTTAGTATAATCATATCAATTAAAAAGTAGTATTAAAAACATAGCATTAAAAGGTGTAATAGTGTAATTTTTACCATATAAAATTTAAGAGAATTAGCGCTAGCTAGCAACAGCTTGAATTGTGATTTGATCTAGTTTCATCTCACTCCAGTCTTACTTTAAATTATTTTATAGGTTATTTACTACACATTGTCATAGGCCTATTTATGAATGCTAAATTTGACTAAACACTCCTGCTAAATGGGGTCTTCTTCTAAGAAGTAATGATTTGTTATACACTGATTCAGACACTGACGGGCAGACCAGTTTCTTTAACTCAGTGCTCACCAACCTTTCCAAATGTCCAAATGTAAACCAAGATCTACCACTTGCAAAATATTATATAAAAAAGGCCACAATGTAAGTTCTACTCTGACATTCTTGTTGCCTGTTAGTCACTAGCAAATTATTTAACTATACAAATAGTATATAACTATACAAACTGCCAACTATAATTAAACATTTTCAACAGTAATATAACATTAAGTATTTCCACAGGCTTATTACTCGTATATAAACACAGTAATCAGTCAATTACAGGCCTGAGTACTGTTTCACTTTGCTTTTAAAACATATTTCAAACACTTCAAAATGGAAATACTCAGGTTATTGCAATTAGCATACAAACAGTCATCCTTCAATTCTTCAAAAATATGTTCACACAAAATACAGACCTACATTTAGTTGTAGCTACAGAAATTTAATAATGTCATCAAATGTAAAACAGCATCGCATATTTGACTGTATAAATTAAAGATTGTTCTTTATTAAACTTAGCTTTTTAATCAGGAGCAGTGAGTGATTTCTTTGTTGTTGCTGTTCGATTAATATAAAAACTGTCACTTTAAGAGAATGCACTGAGTGGCCTATGTTCAGCTGGCTATGTCTGCTGTAGGATACTTAAAACAGGCATTTTGACATGATTTTTGTGTGAATTTGTCCATTTAAACACAATGCTTCAGAGAGAGCTTATATTTGCGCGCGTGCCGAGGCACGGGTTTGCGCGCTTCGGATGAGCTCACGCACAAATCTTCTCACTGCGCGCGCGAGCTCGTGTCCTCTGGCTCTTAAATGTTTTAACTGACAAAGCTTAACTGAGTTTAGTTTTAACACAGATATCAGCACCCAGGTGATGACGGAATAAATTACTGCTCATATACAGCATTCGCGTTGAACAAGAGTGAATGATTTGTCCAGGGTTTTTTTCCCCTCTCATGTTTTTGTAATGTCTTGGAAGACAAAATGCGCTTGCATCAACATAAACATTTATTAGCTGAACCTGTTTTTTACGTGCCATTTATAGCAAGCCATATCACAGTGATGTATGATAGATGAATAGTGAACTATGTAGTTTGAGAGGATATGTTATTTATAAGGAATATAATTATATTTAAAAAATTAAACATTTTTTGAAAAAGTCATAGGTTGTGGGGTGAAACGCCCCCCAGAGGGCATAGTTTCTCTCTATCGTAGTTACTATAATAACATATTTCTGTCTATCAAATCCTTTGTTTTACACTTAATGCAGTATAACTAGGTGGTAAAATCAAAATATTTGTACAAAAGAAAAAAAATTTCCTCAAGTGAGCATTAGGCTAGCTTGATAGCACAGTTAGCTCACTGATGGAAGGTGGTTAGGTGACCCAATGATAAAACATAGTGGCTTTTAATGCATTTATTGAATGTATTTCACTACATAAATATATGTATTTTTTCTCTCCATATAGATGCGGACATATAAAAGAAAAATTAACCGTGTTGTTTATACAGAGCAAGCTCTACAAAATGCCATAAGAGCGATTGAAGAGGGAACTGCTTTGAAGGCTGCAGCCCATCAATTTGGAGTCCCCCAAAAGACCTTGAGGCGTCATAGGGATAAAAAAGTTTTGGAGCCTGGATCAAAGTGTTTAGGCCGCAAAGCAGTTTTTACATCATCATTCAAGCTCCAGTTAACGGAGCACATTCAATCAATGGAGAGGGCATTGTTTGGGCTTTCACCGATTGATGTAAGGAGGCTGGCCTATGACCTGGCAGAGAGCTTAGGCTTGAACCATTGTTTCAATTCAGAGCACAAGATGGCAGGGAAAGACTGGTTCTATAATTTTCTAAGACAAGGAACCCTGTCTGTCAGGACTCCACAGGCGACGAGCATTTCTAGGATGGTGGGGTTCAACAGACCGAAGGTGGATCTGTTCTTCCGTATTTATGAGGATGAGCTCCATAGGCTTGGCGAAAACGTTGACCCCACCCGTCTGTGGAATATGGATGAGGTAGGTGTCCAGAATGTGCAGAAGCCAAACGAAATTGTTGCTTCAAAGGGGAAGAGGCAGGTGTGTTCCATGAACGCCGCTGGGCAGTTTGTACCACCACTGCTCACTTTTGCAAGAAAAGGAATGAATGAGCGCCTGCTGTGTGGTGCCCCAGCAGGTTCGACTGGTGGAGTGACTGACTCAGGGTGGATGGACAGTACACTGTTTCTCCAGTGGCATTTTTGTGACACCATTGGATGCACTCCTCAGAAGCCTCATATTCCGATATTGGATGGCCACCACTCGCATAAGACCCTCGAGGCTGTGTTGCTTGCGAGAGAGAGTGGGGTGATGATGATTACCATCCCACCCCACTGCAGCCACAAGATGCAGCCATTACACCGCACCTTTTTCAAGTCTTTTAAGGCTAAATACAACGCAGCTGCAGATAACTGGATGACCTCTCACCCAGGACAACGGATAGATATTTATGCTGTGTGTGGGCTTTTCCATAAAGCCTACTCAGCTTCAGCGTGTGTGGGGAAGGGCCAAAAGGGTTTCAAGCCCTGTGGGATGTGGCCTGTGGGACAAGACCGTCTACAAAGATGAAGACTTTGAAGGAGCCGGAGTAACTGAGGAGCCAGATCCAACCCTCGAGGACAGCAGGGAGATTGAGGGGGAGATAAGTGCTGGTAAACAATTACAACTACTATTACTATAAGGCTAGTGTCATCGTCATCTTCATCATCACTAAACTGTGTGTGTGTGTTCTCTTGACAGGCCCCAGTGGATCATCCGTGGTTCCCAGCACTAGTGCCCACTCCCAACCACAGCCTGGATAAAGTCTCCAGAGGCCAGCTGAAGATGGTAAGAAAAACTATGTATTTTAAAGAGCTTACTATAATATCCTTCCAGTCACTTGAAAACACAATCCAGCTGGTAATTTAATTTGTATTACAACCTCTATCACTGTTAGGCTACTGTCATTGTCATCATCATCGTCATCATCTTATTCATCACTAAATTTTGTGTTTGTATGTGTGTGTGTGTGTGTGTGTTCTTTTGATAGGCCCCAGTGGGTTTCTGTATTCTAATGTATTTTTTAAAGGACCGAGTCAGTCCCCCTCCTCGATTCTAGAAGAGCTGTCTCCTAGCCAAGAATAAAAAACAAGAGGCCACGAAAGAGGGCATGTGAATCTTCAGCTGTGCTGACCTCCTCGCCATATGAAAAAATGTTGGAGGACAAGATAGCTGCACAAAACAAAGGCACACAAAAAAAAGTTAAATGCAAAAGTGCAGCTGAAGTGAAGAATAAGAAGAAAGATGATACAGAATGCCTCTAACTGTGGGGAGTTATCTTCAGTTAGTGGGGGGGGCTGGATAAGGTGTGAGGGGTGCCAAAAGTGGGCACATGTTCCAATGAGATTTGAGGGGAATTCATCTGTGAAATGTGCTTGGGTGAACAGTGAATGGTAATGAATTAATGTTTATTTATTTATTTATGTATTTATTACAACATATTTGTTTGCATGGCTTAGTTATATGTATAAATATAATTGTTAAAATGGCTGTGAATGGCTAATGAATTCATGTTTATTTATGTATTTATTTATTTATTACAACACATTTGTTTACATGACTTAGTTATATGTATAAATTCAAATGTTACAAATTTGGATATGTTGGACATTTCTCAAATAAATATTAATATATATAGGCCTATACATGTTGATACATTACTTGCCTTTTACTTTTAGAGATTAAAAACTAGTCTGTTCATTTTGCTGTTGATCTATGAAGCAAACTGGTTGGTAAGAAAGGGGGCATTTTACCCCACCGCTGGAGCAAAACGCCCCCTTTGTACAAAAAATATTTTCAGTCAAAAACTAATTAATTATGAAGGTTGAGCAATTTTATTATTTGGTGAATAATTCCTGCCATAGTCACTCAAAACCGGGATGGCAATTCAAGTCACATTTATGTTTTGTTTCACTATAATGTCACATTTTCCTTAAAGGGGGTGTTTTCCCCCACTCTACCCTATTACAGATGATATTACATATGCTTTGTCAGATTTAAGTTGAGTTGCATGCCGAACCGTGTGTGGTTGAACCGAAAAAAATTTTTTTCAGCGAACCATGCCACCCCTATTACCACAATAATCAATCAATTACAGGGCTAAAACAATCATGCCCGAGTACATCTCGTCATACCGGCGTCTAAATCATTTGTATGGTCTGGTTTTCAGTCTAAAACAGCTGTGTCACGTATAAATGTCTCGTCTGTTTTGGGAGGTGCGCGCGCAGTCATTGAAGGCTCGCGCTGCAGTGCCAGGCGAAAGTATAAAGAAAGCGGTTGTTTTACAGATATTATATGTAAACTATAGGCTATTTGATTGGACAGATATACCCATCTCCCTCCCCTAGACACAATTTACTACACACAATAGGCTCACACATGGTACATTTTAAATTAATAAATAATAATGAATACAAATATAGTTTTTTTCTAAGATTTTGAAAAATCTTCGCGATCGACTTAAAATGCTTCCAAGATCGACTTGTCGACCGCGATCGACGGGTTGATGACTCCGGCTTTAACCATTCATTATAATGAATCGGCTCAAAGGAGTCATTAGTTCGTGAGTAGGACCTTAGTGGACTTGTGTGGGAATCCTGGCTGTTAGGAAATATTCTCCAAATGCACCACGTGAAACATGTATTCGGTCTTCCGACCATTAGGATTAGTTGATTTTGATGCAAGGAGAGAGCAAAGACAAAGACAACTAAAGTGCCCGCGCGGGGGTGGGCCGCTGTGCTCGTTCTCTCCGTCACTCCGTCAGTAGCCTGCTTCACTCACAAAACCCAATTACAGATCAAATATGGCTTTGACGGGACAAAAAAATGGTTTTGGCCGGCCGCCAAAAAAATTTAAATGTAGGAAAAACCCTGTTAACACGTGCAGGCGTGGCGTTTCGATTGCGTGTCAGCTGCGTTGCGTGCCTGACGCGTATGCCGTTCTTTTACTGTCAAATGTCAAGAGTGCATTATTGAAGCACGAAAGATCATTGCACTGAACACGTTTTAAGTGACAGACGAGACAATTCTTACAAGAGCAGCGTGTATCTGAGAGCACAGAGATGTTCGCGCTTGGCACTTTAAAATTCCGCGCGTGAGCAGAGAGATTCGCGCTCGCGCATTATATTAATGTACTTTCGCGCTACAATAATGCGCTCTCTACATTTGAAAGGAAAATAACGCCATAGACGCTGTGCTACTGCTGCTAGGCCAGAGCCAGACAGACAAGTCTACATTTGGATTAGTGGTGTGTTGCTCTTATCTTTACACCAACATTTCAACTGTTTCTCATTTTGAGGTGAACTAATCCTTTCACCATTATATATCAATATGTTACAAGTCACTGAATTGTGAGTTTATTTTGGATTATTGTGTTAAATTCGTGCTAAGATTCCTGGTGCTGGATGGGGTGAATGAATGAATGGCAGAGACGTGCGGGTTTGTTTACTACATAGACTGAAGCTTGCATTAATTTCAGCATCTGAGCTTCAGAGTTCTCTCTCCATCAAGAGATCTGAACTTTTCAGTTCATCTCAATGGACGCACAGCGCACCTGTATTTGATGCTCTGTAAACTCTGTGTGAAGACGCACGACTCACCGTCGCTTTACTGATAGCGCTGTTTCTCACACATGCAAAGAGAGAGAGAGAGCGAGAGTCTTACCACGCTGAATCGACACGCTATATGTAAACTATTCTTTGTTGTCTTCTCCTGTCAAAATAATGGAGTAGGGCTGGGACAACGCGTCGAGGTCATCGTCGACCTGTTTTTATATATCAAAAATACGTTTGCAAAGTTTACCTTATGTGCGCTGAATATACGCGATGGCCGGATCAATATTCTGTCCAAGGTTATGGGTTTTTCTGCATTGATCTTTTTTTTTGGCGGCTGTCAAAGCCTTATTTGATCGCTGTGCCTGACACAGGGCGCGTACGAGAGAGAGCCCCGGCTGCGCGCGCACACTCACAGTCTTCAAACAACACGAGCGCTTCTTGCTCTCTCTCTCCCTTGTGTATATTAATCAAAATCATTAAACACGATAGAAAAATGGCGGAACGCCAAAGTTTCACGTGGAGCATTCAGAGATTTTTTTCTCTCCATGACAGGCTGCTGAATCAGGGTATCTTCCGTCCATTCCAAATCCGTTTCAAATTAAAAAACAGAAAACGAAAAACTCAAGAGGATTCAAGTGAGATAACATGAATTAAATAACGAGAAATGGAAAAATGGCTCGTTTATTCGTTATTCCATCTAGGTTTACAAACGGAAAATGAGTTTTTAACTTGATTTCTCATTTTGTCGTTTTGGGTTTAAAAAACGGCTTATGGCTTCAATATTTCATTCGCACTTGTGGGCGGAGCTGAAACGCTCCTTTCATCTGATTGGTCGGATCGCTCCGCCTTCTACTCGGGCTCCTCAGTCTTTCAGAATAAGAGTCTTACAAGAGTAACATCTGAAACCAGATGTAGACACATAATTCGCGTTGTTGCGACTTGCAAGTCACCCCTTTAAATTATTTCTAGGTTATAGTATTGTATGAATATTGTAGACTGAACATTTCCATGATAATATGTCTGTAACATTTACCACTCTCATCTTTTAAGTCTAATGGCACTAGGTAGGTGTGTGTGACATTAATAATTAATTGTGGAAATTAATATAGTTAAATTAATTAAATAAATTAGAATTATTAGTTTTATTACAGACAAAATTGAATGATGTTTCTCTTTTAGTCTTCTTTGTTGGCCTTGACAACGACTAAAATTTTATTGTTTCACCAAATTCAGCTCAGATCAGACTTTTTCCTTCTCAAAAAATCCTAGTGACTTTCATTATCTGAGCGATGAAGGTCTTACACTTAAGGTCCACTAGAGGGGGAGACAGGATTTCTGTTTATGTAAGTTTAAATGACAGATAAATACATTAATTTCATGTGTACTACCATGAATATGCCATATCTGTGTAACGCAGGTTCTTCAATGATAGATGGGGTGGTAGGGGGGTATACCTTAGCTCAATGATAGCTGTATAATATAAAACAACATTAACTACTGCAGCTGGTACCAAATAAAAATGATTAAGTTTTGGAAAAACTGCAAGTCAAATGTACTTGCACAAATGACTTGCTGTTACATAATACCCCATATGCGTTGTTGGGGACGTTTTCGTCCACTAGGGGGTAAAGTTGAGTCTTATTTTGGCCACAACTTTCTCTGTGTTGCAGCTAATGCAATGATTGGTGACAAATCTTATTTTGACACTTATTTTGGGAAAATGCTTGAAATATTTCAAAAACTCAACAGTATACTGTGGGTAAATTCACTACCCTTTTGTTATGTTTGGGATGAAAACACCCACTAAATTAAAATGCTGTAAAAATGTCTCAGATAAAGATTTTTTTTTTTTTTTTTTTTTTTGCATAAATCTATTAATCACCCTCAGTCCTGATCAAACTACCAAATGTTAAAAAAAAATCAAAGATTTTAACTCTTTAATTACCAAGTTCATAAATTATGTCACTGATTTGGGAAGAAAAAACACACACAAAATGACATATTTTCAATATAAAAAGTAATTGTGGACTGGATATTTTTTTTTTACCTTTTATGACAGTCTTGGGCATGTCAAAGATTAATAACTGTAGATTAGCTTTGATGTATTGTTAGTTTTGTGCAGCATTAGATTTAAATTTTTTCTCCCTCATTTATTGTTGGTGGCTGTTTTTGTCCCATTGACTTCCATTATAACGACATTTTTTGATTGCAAAGCCATGACACCATATAATCATGCACTCTTGATTGTTGGTGGTTTTCCCTGTTGGGAAGAGGTAACATTTGTTATTTTTACAGTTGATCACTAGGTGGGACCATTAACCCTTTAGGCCTGTACAAAAAAAGGCTTAGTTTCTGGCCTGTATATAGAGTTATATGGAGTTTAACAGCAAATTATAGTGTGTGTGTGTGTGTGTGTGTGTTTGAGAGAGAGAGAGAGAGAGAGAGTGTGGGAGAGACCTTTGTTTACTTACCTTGATGTATCTGAAAAAATCCAAATATGCACTTCATGCTCTCAGAACTACATGGACTAAACAATAAAAAAAAAAGAAGTGTGTTTATGCACCTGCTGACTTTTGATGGTGAAAAGAACGGAGGGCCTATGTGTGAAATACTTGTCTTTTCTTGATGGTGAAGCCAGTTTAAAACCTTTAAATCTTATAAAAAAAACTACTTTGAACATAATTGATTATGGACCAAAATGCAATACCAACTTCAAATAAGCAGCAACTCGCTGGAGGGGTCAAGCTGCATAATCATTTCTAAAACTCTGGTTCAAGTCAAGCCCTTTCTCGTATTGCTTGCTGCTCTTCTCACCATCAAATGACCAGAAGGATGGCATGCAAGTGTTTAAATCCATGTACTGTTTTTGTTTAGTCTATACTTATCACCACCATTAAAAGGCAGCAGGTGCATAAATACACTTTTGCAATCACTTTTAGGCTACTTAATTTAATGTTATATTAGCACATATTTTTTTTATAATCCTACTGCTCAAAATACCTGGGATTTTTTCCAAAATAACCACTATATGGAGTCAAGATATATTTTTTGTTGTTGATATGGACTACGCTGATGAGAGTAATGCTCACTGTGAAGCTTACACTATGATTTAGCCGAGAGAAAACAGAGATGACCATCTGATTTTCACCAGTAAGAAAAAAGTATTTTAAAGTTAGTTGTTTTACAGAACATCACAGTTACAGTACAGACCAAAAGTTTGGAAAACTTATTTTCATGACTATGAAGATTGTAGAGTCGCACTGAAGGCATCAAGGGCTATTTGAGCAAGAAGGAGAGTGATGGGGTGCTGCAGATGACCTGGCCTCCACAGTCACCGGACCTGAACCCAATCCAGATGGTTTAGGGGTGAGCTGGACCGCAGACAGAAGGAAAAAGGGCCAACAAGTGCTAAGCATCTCTCGGGGAACTCCTTCAAGACTGTTGGAAGCTCATCAAGAGAATGCCAAGAGTGTGCAAAGCAGTAATCAAAGCAAAAGGTGGCTACTTTGAAGAACCTACAATATGACATATTTTCAGTTGTTTCAAGCTTTTTTGTTAATTCCAAAAGTTTTTTGATAATTCCACATGTGTTGATTCATAGTTTTGATGCCTTCAGTGTGAATCTACAATTTTAATAGTCATGAAAATAAAGAAAACTCTTTGAATGAGAAGGTGTGTCCAAACTTTTGGTCTGTACTGTATATATGACATGATAATAAGGCCTGAAGTTAGGAAGAACATTTTAAGGAAAAAAATAATAAAAAAATTTCATAATGATTTTTTCCTTCTCAAATCTTGTCTGCGGTGTAAAAACACCCCTAGCCAAACGGGGTGCATCTCTTCCCACTGATAATTACTGTAGTTACCATGTTCTGAACATCACATCCTTTCTTTTCTAACCAGATGTAATCTATCTATCTATCTATCTATCTATCTATCTATCTATAGATATATAGATATATATATATATGTGGCTGAATAAAAATATTTGGACATTTATAAAAATTACATCAACTTAGCACCAACACTTAGCTATACAGTTATCATCAGCAGTATTTACTTTTTTTCAGTACGATGAACATTCATGTCTGTCTACTCGTCTAGTTAATCCAAACAATATACGTATAACGTTACTGTCGATAAACAATATAAAAACAGACGTCACATAGGACATTTTAATAAAACTGTTAACATTACGGCAGCGGTGAATTTGAACATGCATGAGTTATTGTATTTAATCTGTGTTGTTTTAAGGTTTTTGTTGTTGTTGTTGTCTTTTTACCTAAAATTGATGTGTCTGCATCGTCTGCACTCGAGCATTTGAGTTGGCTTAAATAGATCTCTCTTTACAACGGATTTATTTCCCAAACAACTGACAGTTTTGACCTAAATATGATTTTCAGTTACAATAATTAATCCAATATTTCGACATTAATAACTTACTTTTAGCAACATCAGACGCACGCGCGCTCACAAGATCTCCCGCTTCTAACTTCTGGAGACTCGCACTAAACGGTTCATTTGAATCAGTGAGTGGTCGACTCCAGAACAGCTGCAATCTGATCATTCTAATTCCTAAACGAATCGTTTGGTGTGATTCGCGATCCGATTTAAAGGTTTATTTTGAAAAGACTCAGTTCGTTCATGATGAATCAGACACCGCTTCTGCGTGTCGGAGCACGTGATATTATAGGGAGTAACGATATGTTTTATGAAATGTAGTGAAGTAAAAAGTACGATTTTATGCTTTGGAATGTAGTGAATTAAAAGTAAAAGTTGCTCAAAATAAAACTACTCCAGTAAAGTACAGATACTTGAAAAATGTACTTAAGTACAGTAACGAAGTAAAGCTACTCCGTTACTGTCCACCACTGGTAAGCTGTGTGTTTTCAAGTCTTCAAGGGTTTATTGAACGCTATCTCTATACAAGTGCAAAGTAATGCATTCTTAGTCAGTCTTTTATTTTGTAATTTTAAGAGCAATAAACTTATATTGCAATGTTAAGGAATTCATGTTTTTTTCATTAAGATATGTAAATCATGTATAAATTGTTAGTAGTCAATTAATGGGGAGATAATCGAAATCGAATCGGTCTGGAAAAATTAATCGTTAGATTAATCGATGCATTGGAAAAAATAATCGCTAGATTAATCGTTTAAAAAATAATCGTTTATCCCAGCCCTATAATGGAGTTCATTTAGAATTATTCATATTCATTTTCGAACAAGCAGAAGGTCTCTCCGGTAATGGGCGGAGCTAATGCGCAAATGGCAATTTCATTGGATGGCGCTGAATAGTACCGTCCCGGTTTTGATTTAAGCAAATCAGTTTGACCGAACGCAGACAACGTGATTAATATTCATGAACCCAGCAGCTCATCAATCCATAGTGCATTGTATATACATTAGTATGATAGTAGAATTAGTAGTAGTATTATCTTTTAATAATAATTGATATGATCTATTACTATTTTTTTTACAGAAACCCTCAATGACCAAACACATAGGGGAAGTCGTGGCCTAATGGTTAGAGAGTCGGACTCCCAATCGAAGGGTTGTGAGTTCTAGTCTCGGGCCGGCAGGAATTGTGGGTGGGGGGAGTGCACAGCTCTCTCTCCACCTTCAATACCACGACTTAGGTGTCCTTGAGCAAGGCATCGAACCCCCAACTGCTCCCCGGGCGCCGCAGCATAAATGATGAACACTGCTCCGGGTGTGTGTTCACAGTGTGTGTGTGTTCACTGCTCTGTGTGTGTGCATTTCGGATGGGTTAAATGCAGAGCACAAATTCTGAGTATGGGTCACCATACTTGGCTGAATGTCATTTCACTTTCACTTTTCACTTTCATATCTTAAGCCAGGGACGTCACTAGGCCCTTTTTAGGGGGGCTTCAGCCCCCCTAAACTTCTGCCCAGCCCCCCTAAACAATATATTTGATTAATAAATTTTTGATCGCTTCAGTCCCCTTTAAAAAAAACTCATTTGAAACGGCGGCAAGCTGCGTCAAGTTTCGGCTCCTCCCCTTATCTGAGTCTGCTTGGTTTTAGCGCATTTTTCAATCTGCAGGGGCGCCGAGCAGAGCGAACATCAAGGTGTGTGTCGTGTGTGCGTGCATTTATTGATAGATTGCTAATGCTATGATATTACACCTGCATCGGTGCAGTTCTTTGTCATAAATGCATTGCAGTTTACATAATGTAATGTTACTGGAGTATTGGGAGCACATGGGACGGCTCGGTTTCTCATCCAATACCAATACGTTTCGCTGCGTTCACCTTCAGCCCGTGGGTGATAGTTGTTTTTTATTCCTACAAAAATGAAGTGATTAACACCCATGAAAACATACTTTAGATTCAGAAAACGATCATGATTTATTTTAATTTACTTTTTACAATTACAGACATATTATAATGTATTTTGACATTACATTATGCAGCCATGCACAGAAATGACACACATTGTCTGAAAGCACTAGATGGCCCAGAGAGAGAATGTGGAGTTATTTTGTTTTGTATTATTAAATATAGTTTTGTATTAAGTAATAATGAATCAGGAGGAGTGTCATGATACATAAATTAGATTAAGCGTAGAGTAAAGGGATTTTTGATTTTCTTGATTTATACTAGTTTTGTACTTGATTTATAGAAGTGGCAAATTGATAATTCATGTTGTTATTTTTAATAAATAGAAATAAATCTAGAACAAATTAATCATATTGCCAATAGACAATTACATTAATACATGGTTTGTCTATATTCTTAATGAATATTAGCTGGTTAGTTAAAATACTTAAAATGACATCAATTTTCATGGGGTGACTTTATGAATATCCAACCGTATTGTTGATTATAAAGGCTAAAAAGCTAAAAAACTAAAATAATTTATATTTCATCGTAGATGGATATATGACATTTCTTCTTGTCGTGCGGGAGTAGGTCTGCAAATGAGCAACAGTCAGGTGAGAATAGAACGTAGACAGCCTCTCTCACACACACACACACACACACACACACACACACAATACCACTGTGTTCCCAAGACTCATTTCAGTCATTGAACCCTGACATTGTTTTAATTGTCTGCCAATTTCCCTGTACATTTTGTAAGAAAAAGCAGTGGTATCGTCAAAGGATAAACACAAATGTCCTGACTCCTGACATTATTGACACTCAACAAGAAATTATTAACTGTCTTTCAGTCAACTGAACTGAAACTATTTTTTTGGTTTCTCAGAAAAGTCAGTGCAAAAAGTGAATGAAGTGGAGGCAGAGAAGATTGATGAAGGCACATCAGAGAAAGGGCAAGATCATGATCGAGGTCAGAAAGTGAACAGTTGTTTTGGATAATTTGTCTGGTCAGTTAATAAATACAAATGAAGTTAAGATTTCTTTAGTTACCAAACTATATTTACATGATTGTCACAGTACAGGGACAGAGAGAGCATGAAGAAGAGGAAGACATGAGTCAGGAGAGAGAGGACAGACATACAGAGAAACAAATGTCAGATGAAGCACAGACAGCAGCTGCACCTTTAGATCAGTGTGACTTAGGTGAAAAGGACACAGGCCCAAAACAGGCAAAATTACACTATTATCCCCAGGAGAACTTTGGCTTACAAAAAAGATCATTCCAGCCAAGCTGGTTTCAAACTTTTGCTTGGCTTGAGTACTCACAGAAGACAGATTCTGCCTACTGCTTTGCTTGCCGTGTCTTTGGTAAAAACTTGAAGCATGATGTATTTGTGAGTAGTGGATAAAAAAACTGGAAAAAGGCACTCAAAGCATTTCACAAACATGAGGGGACTCAGTCACACAAGGATTGTATTGTCTCCTGGAAAAGTTACAAGGCTAGTGCATTACAGGGAAATGTTATACAGCAGATTGAAGCAGCAAATGCTGATGAAATTAGACAAAGAAGGGAGTATATGTGACGTATTGTGGCTGTGACCTGCATGTTGGGGAAGCAAGGGCTACCATTAAGGGGTAATGATGAAACAGCAGAAAGTCATAATAAGGGCAACTTCTTGGAATGCATGGGGCTTTTGCAGAAGTTTGATCCTTTCTTGCAGCATTACACTGCCCCATCAAACAGCACATACCTCTCCCCTGTCAGTCAGAATGAAATGATAGAGTGCTGCTCGAAAGAGGTGACAGCAACTTTTATCAAAGAAATGCATGAGTCAAAAATGTTTGCCATTATGGCGGACGAGGCCAGAGATGGACACACAGAACAGCTAGCAATTTGTGTGAGGTATGTCACTGAGGGAACAGTTAAAGAGAGATTCCTGTCCCTGACAGAGCTGAGAAGTTTCGACGCAAAGTCAATAACCGAGGCATTAGAAAGAAAATTACAAGAAGAAGGAATTGCTCAGTTGAAGTGTGTTGCCCAGACATACGATGGAGCAGCAGTTATGAGTGGAGCAGCTGGAGGTGTTCAGTCTCTTTTCAGGGAGAAGCACCCTGAGGCTATATATGTTCACTGTTATGCTCATGAGTTGAATCTTGTCTTGTGCCACACATGCAGAGGGATTACTGAGGCCGCAGAGTTCTTTAGCCTGCTGGAAAGTTTGTATTCATTTTTTAGTGTTTCCCTGGTCAGCCACCACAAGTTTAAAGAAGCACAAGCAAAATTAGGATTGCAACCATGTGAACTGGTGCAGCTGTCCAACACACGGTGGGCGTGCCAGCTTCACTCAATGAATGCTGTGCTTGAAAATCTGCCTGCCATCATTGATTGCCTCTCTGCCATCAATACAGCAACTGCAGTGGGGTTGAAAACAAAAATATGCAAATTCTCATTTGTGTATTTGTTGATTCTTTTCAAGGATCTCCTATCTGTAGTAGCAGGCTTGCACAAATATCTCCAAAAAGAGACCATTGACCTTCCCCAGGCAGTGGCATACAAAGATGCTGTGTGTGACTCCTTAAAGCAGAAACGCAGTGATCCCACTGCTGCAGATATATATGCTAGAGCAAAGGCAGTGTGTGAAGATAATGACATTGTAGTTGAGGAGCAACTTTCTGGCCAGAGACAGAAAAAAAAAAGGATGGATGATTTTGTTGTTGAAACAACTTATGGTGCACATAGGAGAATCAGCACAGATGCAAAACAAAGTTACTATATCCATGTCTGGATAGAATGATAACTGAACTGGAGAACCGTTTTTCTGCTGTAAATGGCGCATTGCTGCAAGGTATTCAAGCATGCAGTCCAGTGTCTGAAAACTTCCTGTCTGAGTCACATTTGGAAGAACTAGCACACCATTACAACATTGCTTTAAAGACAGAGGAAGTCATGGTAGCAAGGCACTTTTTGACACGTAAAAAGCAAGCTGGTGCAGCTCCACAAGACATGGTTTCACTTTATAACCTGCTGGATTCTGAAATGTTTCCATCACTGAAATCTGTCATCCAGGTTGCCCTCACTGTACCTGTTAGCAGCTGTTCGTGCGAGAGGTCTTTCAGTGCTCTTCGCCATCTCCCCAACTGGCTAAGGAGAACAATGGGTCAGAGCAGGCTCCATCAGCTGGCAGTTATGGCCATCGAGAAAGATGTTGTTGAGCAATTGGATCAAGATAAAATTAACAACAGGTTTGCTACTCTTAAGGAGAGAAGACACAGGTTGATGCTCCCAATGAAAGACCAGTAACTGGGCTGCAAGACTGCTGCTTCTCACCGGCTGCTTCTTCATTTTGGCTTGTTTTTCCATTACTTCTGATAGTTAACCACAGCCCCCACTTAATCCATTGTCCAGCCTCATACCTGTGTTGTTCATATTGCTGATATGGATGATCAAAGTTTATGGCTTTTATGTTATTTTCTGGTTAAAATGTTATTTAATTTTGTCAGAAAAAATCCTATCTGAGGTTTGTATGTGAGCATAGAAATGCAAACAGTAAAATGTTGTGTTTGTACTGGAAACGTGTGCGTGTGTTTGTACAGTGAATGAATCAGGAGGTCTTTATTGTTAAAAAAAGAAAAAAAGAAAAATCAACATTCCCTATTTTCTAGTGGTCACATCCAATAATTATTTTTTTATTACAGTGTTGTATATGGCTCAGTCAGTACTCCTACTCCCATGTATGAAATACAGGGAATACAATGGAATAGTGGATTGCAGTAAGGTTAGTAGCATACCACCCTACCCTAATAGTCAAATAATATTTTTTTAATCATACCCTTATTGGGGGCTGAGCCCCCCTAAAATCAAAATCCTAGAATCGCCCCTGTCTTAAGCATCACCACCAGTCTTTAGTTCAGTTAAAATGACAAATGCAATATGCATTCATTAGGCCTAAAAGTTAATTTTTACATGAAGGCATTGTGCTAGAAATATTACTATTATTTAGTCAAATGTATGTGATACTGCTACTACTGTTGTTTTTTAAAGAAATAAATCAAAATATTTCTTCCATGTTTTAATTGTAATAAAATTACAACCCCCTTTTATTTACCAAAAATAAAATGTCTTTAAATTTCATAAGTTAAAAGGTAAGTACAATTAAATCCTAGTGGCCCAGGCTTTTCTTTCCTCAATGATTTAAATCATTGAAGGATTTACCACTTATCAACTGTTAGCTTAAACCAATGGAGGGAGACATTGCTAAAATAAACAACTGTTAAAAAGTTTCTTACCATCATTCATTTTTCCATTTGGAATCATTATAACCAGCCCCAGATGTGGCTATGCAAAAACTTCTTACTGCAGTGACAGAGCTGTCCAAGCAGGTGAAGGACCTGCGGGAGGAGTTTAGGCAATTCCACCAGTTCTGCAGGTGTGGACAATCAGAGTCTGCGGTACAGCCACTGTCGGATCCCTTGGAGCTGCCCTCCCAGACCATGGAGGCCCTGGACCATGCAGAACAGACACTGTTAAATGGCACAAACCGACAGGCAATGGTAGTTTTAGTTACATCATTATTTTGTCAGAAAACTTCACTGATATGCACAACTTCCTTAAACTGTCTGATAGTGTTGTCACGGTACCAAAATTTCAGTATTCGGTACCGATACCAGTGAAAGTCCACGGTTCTCGGTACCAATTTCGGTACCGAAGCAAAACACAAAAATATGCTAATTAAAAAAATATATAAATTTTAGCACTAAAAATAAAACCAATGCCATTTTTTATACTTATTTACAATTGTGTATAAGTTTTTCTACAAGTTATATAATTATGAAAAACAGTAAACAAGTTTCACCCACATTTCATTTGTCTTTTAATGTCAACCTGACAGTTTCTGAAGAATCTGAAACAACTGTGAAACGTTGAAAAGTAAACTGTGATATACTGCATTTGGCTCGATTTTGAATGTTTGAATTGATTGAATTTAATTACTTCTTTTTAAAAGCATACCTTCAGGAGATGGCCTCTGGAGTAAATTCATTGGAGAGAACACCAATTCATCACCAGGGAACGATGCTGGAACATTGGGGTAAGACAATATTGGGGAATTGGGGCATTGGAGGGTCTGATAGATTCGTGGAGGTGGTGATGGTTGGCTGTTCTGACTGGCTAGTTGGGTCGCTGCTTTGTGTAAAGAAAAAAATTGTGGGGGGGGGGGGGGGGGGGTTGAGGGGTGTTTAAGGGAAAATGTGTGTAATGCATATTTAGAGTCTCTACACACACATACACACATACACATGCCACAGTGTGGCTAACACTACCTGGAAATAACACTTTTGGGGCTTGGGTGAATCTGCCTTCATTCTGGGGCTCCTCGTCTAAGTGTTAAACTGGATTCAGTCTAAAAGTAAACAAGGGAGCAAAGCACTTAAATTGTCAACCTGCGCATGTCAACAAATTTTTAAACTGTTCAATTGCACTTCAACAACAAATGGTTGAAACTAGTGATGCAACGAAATGAATATTCTGGGCAGAAACCGAAAATTTAGGATGCACTTGGCTGAAAACCAAAACTGAAGCCGAAAATTTCTTCTTTTAAAAACTCATACTATACACACACACACACACACACATACATATAAAATTTGAATATAAAAATTTAAACTACTGCGGAAACAAAGACACCTACATCTTGGATGCCCTTGAGGTAACCTAAAACAAACCAAAATGTAATTTCAAAGTGAACTATCCCTTTAATCTTTGATTGGCAGACGCGTGATAACAGCTCGACCGTGAGTGAAACCTAAGCTTGCACACGGATGGGAGGGGTGGGTGACATTCATTTTCGGCATCTGGAAATTGTACATTCATTATTACCTTCTTTTTCTTTTCAGGGAATGGTGGCTCTCCTCCTCAGACTGGATGTCAGTGGTGTCACAATCTCTATTGAGATATCGGTCCAGGCTCCTCGCTGCCTCATCATGAACCTCAGTTCTCATCTGCCTCATCTGTACCTCGTCAAGTACAGTAAGAGTCAGGAGAAATTATGTCAGACAGGGGTATGTTCAGATTCTTATACCACATATCTTATACCAGCACCATGTGGTCATTTTTTTATATCAGGGGATTACAAAGACTATAGAAAAAAAGCAAGGAAAAAAAAACGTATTTATAAACTGATGAACTGACTTCATAAACTGATTATATGAACTGATTTGGAAATTTTGGAAAAAAATTATTGGTATGAATGATGGGAATGGCGATGAACTTGGTTTTGTCTGGATAAATTATGTACTTTTGCCGATGTGCTGAAGCCTAGTCACACCGACATTCTTGCACAACCCCCAAACTGTGTATACCCCAATGTTTTCAGATGGAAAGGGATACTTGGCCATAGGACTCTTTTTTGGTAAACTTGCGAAAAATTATGTAAGTGTCCTGACCTACCCTGACAATGTTTTCAACAACGGCAATGTCATCTACAATTTGAAAACAGTTATCCCCAGACCTAGATGATATTGTGTACTTTTCTGTAACAAGCTTACAGAACTGGTCCCCACAGCTTAATGAAGAGATCAATGGACCACCGTAATGAGGATGCATGAATCTTTTTCCTTTCTTCACTGTGTTCAAGGTTGGTGCAGGTGATTCTGAGAGCCTTTTTACTACTTGCTGTAAAGGCAAGTTAGGCTTGCGCAATAGGTGCTTTGGTTGCGCTAAATATTTCTCGTAAGGAAATGCAGATATGTTGTCCGAGGGACCAAACAGACGGTATTCTGACGCCAAGTGTGTCAGCTGATGGACATTGTAGGTGATTTCACCTTTCCCATATAGCTGACCAAAGTGAGTTACGAAGGAAATCAACAATTGATTTGCCCCTCATCCAGATATATAGCAACTTCCTGGTTACCCCAAGACAGCACAACTGCATGTAATCCAATGGGAACATTGTCACCATTTTGACCAGACTAGCTAGTGGGGACAGTGTTTGGTTTAAGTGGTGTTCATCATGAGTCATAGTGTTTAAGTCTGTGTCTGTCCTCAATCTAACATTTGTTTCCGGATATATCATCTTGTTTTCACCCACTTGAAAACACTTGTCGCATCCTGAATAACCATTGTGGCTTTTTACATTTTTAATAAAAGCTCGTGCTGGGGCGTCGCATATAAATGAGCACATTTCTGTCAAAATCTGCTGTCCATTGTGAACAATGCCATTTTTTAGAATGCCACTAAGGTCTTCAATAAATGGACCCAAGAACTCAAAGACACTCTTTGGTTTGGTAAAGCCACAGAAAAGGCAGACAAGGATTGGCAATTTTCTGTAATCAACATTAATGGTAGCTAAAATGGGCCAGAACTGAGTTTTGCTGCTTGGGAATAGTGGTAAACCATCTATACTAAACTGCAGCTTAATTGTGGTCAAATTAGCCGGCAGCTTCAGAGATTTCAGTTTTGACATCAATCCAGTAGCTAGGCCAAAGTGATAATATTCCCCACCTTCCATTTTCTCAGTTTTTATTTCACCTTGTGTCTTGAGAATTGTCCGAGCATCTCTTGGCAATTCTGGATGAAACACTCGCAAAATGCTCAAGAGTGCAGTCAATGCTGCTAATGACCGAAAAGGAGGAGGCCCAAAATCTGAGACTTGACATTAACTCTGATGTTGGAGCTTCAGCATCAGAAACATCTGATTCTGAATCAACAGGCCTAGGTGATGGACAGTCGTAAACAGAGTCTAATGAGAGATCATTGATTGCTGACCTCTGCTCAAGTTCCCCTATACTTGGTTGCTTCACAACTGAGCTAGATTCACCTGACTCCAATGCTACACTTGAAAATTCAACATGTTCCTGTTCTGCAACAGTGTTGCCTTGCATTTTGGAACCAGTGTAGGTTTTCTCATACTGCTGCAGGATTTCTGACTCTGTGGTCCTAAGCATTGATTTAATTTTCCGCCTCTTTGACCAGCGTGAAGTCATTGTGCAATTGCAAGTGGCGCAAGTTGTTTGCAGAAATAAAATAAAATGAAATCAAAAAAGTAGTTTTGCTTACTTGGTGTGCAATAGTGATCTGTAAAAGAACAGAAAAGACAAAAATCTCTGTTAAAAACAGCAATTAAAATTCACAATCATACAGTGTGACTGTATTTTATACATATGAACTCAGGTAAGCAATCGGTTATTAAAAATATAAAAACAAAGAAAGTTTCATATAAACAACATAATATACAAATTAAATATACAGTGGTTTTTTCGTTTCAGCTACAGTTGATATAATAGTAGCATTCAAGAAATAAATGTAAAATATAAAAAACGCAACACACTTTAATGTAGGTCTATAAAATATACAATTCTCATTAAAGCTAATGAATTACGCCCCATTAACTGGACTCCCCCGCCCTCTCAGATCACCTTAAATGTTAAAGGGATTTTAATGCTAAAAGATGCTATTTTTTATGCTGCACTTTCTTCCTATAGTGAATATCAAGCTACAATATATCTGTTTGTCAGCTCAAATGTTTCAGTGGTAGAACTTTTGCCTTGCGTGTCAGAGGTCCGGGTTTGGGTTTTAACCCACACTCGTATGTTTTTTTTAAATGTATTTATCAAAACTGATTATATTTATCAATTGTTGAATATCAGACAGGGATACGTTTGTGTATATTTATGTTTAGTAATTTCACCGGAACGAATAGACCGTCTGGTCTCCACAACGGATTGAAGCACGTGTCCGAGTGCAGACCTTACACAGTGCAGACTGTACAGAGCATCCGGGCCACTGATCGCAGCGACAACAAACACTTTGATCACTTGATAAAAAAATAATAAAAAATAAAACATTTCAACTCTAGATCGCCTCTTATTAAATTAAACTAATTGTACTAACGTACAATTGATGCTCAGCTAAATAACTGGAGATGTTGTATTTATTTGTATTGGTACATTCGTGCCACAAGATGTTTCTATTAAGAAGTACCAGTACGTGGGCTACGCCCGCCGCGGTCACTGTTGGTAGCGCTAGGTGGAGCACTATGCTAGTGTTGGTTTGGCGGTCAGAAGAAATAACGGTGCTGTGTTAATAGATTTTTATGACACGTATCTATGGGTACAGACATGTATTTTGAGCTAGCTATCATAGACTGTCATAGACTCATCAGTAGACTGGACTCGGAGGTTTTGCTAACTTTATAACATAGAAGACAACCACGAAGTACTTTTGGCAGATTTTGACATATTGGTAAAACAAAAATCAATTTCAGTGACTGCAGCACTGCGTCGGTTACTACACTAACCATCAAGTTAAAAATCAGCCTAGTATTTGATTTAGTACAAGTCATTCATATCGAACATTAAGCAAGCTTACCTGTACGCTTGTGCCAAGGGTCCAGAAATGAGCTGTGTCCGGTGCAGTACGTTGGGTATACCTCCCGTTGATCTCCCGGTCAACCAAAAATCGATGGATTTTCAATCATATTTTCCGGTCAACTATATTTCAATGACTTTTCAACAACCGTTTATGATTTCTCTTGAAATGTCTCTTCAGAGAAATAAGTCTAAAAAAGTAAATGTTAGGTTAACATTACATTAAACAATGGGATTGACTAGATGGAATAGATGGAGAATGTTACAATAATTTGTCACAGTTTTAGAAACTATCTCAAGAGTGAGATGAGTGTGTATGAGTTCAGTGGCTTGTGTAATAATGTTGTGAGTGGTGCAGAGTTTAAAGCATACCTTTGTTCTTTAGCGCCCTCAAAACATCCATGCTGCTGGAATACATAGCTAAGTGATATTTGAGTGTTGCAAAGTGGGGAGAAAAAACAGCCTTTTTAAAAGAATGCTGTGGAATTTGTATTAAATATCACATTTCAGCAAATAATCCAAGTCAAAAGACTAACTGATTACATTACTTCTTTACTAACTTCCATGAGTCTTAACTAAAATTACCTGTTCCTCACTTTCTGAAAACAGTCTTATATTTTTTCTCTTTCCCTTTTAATGTTCAGGGCTTTTCCATGTCAGTGTACTTCCTCATATGTTAAATCAAAAGTTGTCTATCATCTGCAGGCAGATAAGGCTTTATATTAGACATGGGGCTGGGCAATATGGTCAAATAAATCATTACAATAACATTTTAAGAATCAGTCGACATTGATAATCATGCGTGGGAAACAGGACCTTTATTTTGGTATGCCGATGTGACGTCATAGGCAGCGCCACGCTCCGGCTCTGTTATGATTCGGCTGAAGAAGGTTTTAATCACTTTGTGTTTAAATCCACGGAAAAGCGAATGTTTTTCAAGGTAAACTGAAATGCTTTATCCGATGTTAATTTGTGTAATTTCTCGTGAGTTAATGAATAACACGAGAAACAGAAAAAGGCGACTCGTTTCACTCCCTATTAAGTGAATCAGCTCCTCTAAGTATTTAAGTTACGTCTTAATTTGCTCTGTTGGAAAATATGTGACGTCATTATGTTGTGACTGACGAGATGAAATTTCTCTACTAGTCTTCTCCCCTGGCGTGATTGTTACTGTTTTATACTTGTACTTTGATGTTTAATAAAAATAAATAAATAATAATAAAAAAATCTCTGTACTGTTTAGGCTATGTGTTGTAGCCATTAAAGAAAACATATTTGGTTTCATATTTGTTTAAATATTATAGGCTAATGTAATTTTTTTATTTATTTAACCAATGTTTATTATGAAAGTGAGCATGCAGCATGAGAAAGATATGATACATAATGCGCAATAGCCTATGAGACATGGAGTGGGTAAGACATGATTTTGACCACTTTGAGTTTTGTTTTGTAGAAAGTTTTGTTAAAAGATTTTCGTTTTGTATAAATTGTATCTTAATTTTGATCAATATTTTATCAACCCATTGCCTGTATTTAATAAACAAGCAAATATATTAGCAGACAATGTAATAAGGTGCCAGCACATCACTTGTATTGCACGTGAACTGGAGGGCGCAGAAACTCAGCTTGTGCCTCACAGACAGTTCTGAGAAATATAGGCTATCTATTATAGAAAGCTTAAAAATGTCTACTTTTAAACGAAAATATTCAAAACGAAAAGAAATAGGCTACTCTCTGAATATGAGGGCCTAATCCATATGAAATGTGCATTTCTCTCTGGCGTTCATGGCGAGTCCGCATCGTCTTTGCAGCGACACAGAAAACACCATTTTATTAATAAACAATTAAATGTCTCCTTGCTATTTTTGACAAATTCATAATCATTTCTTTGTGGCAAAATTATGCATGCGGTCGTGCGCTTGAGAGCGGCTAGTAAACGCCCATTATTCTGATCGGAACAAAGCATGACAAATTCTACATTTATTTCATTTTCTCCATAGAAATGAGAGGCCAAGTCACAAGTCAAATAATTTTTTTATTTACAATAATAGTGATTGTCGGAAGAGATGGCTTCCCTTGGCTTCAGGGAGAAAACGCCACTGAGAACGGGGATGGTCATGACATCCTTTGTTTGAGAAGAATTCCCATCACTATTTTTACTTTTCTTAACTGTGTTACCCGAAAAAAAGTCAGAAATACGTTTCTGCTGCTTATTGCCAGCCATGACCAAACAAGTGTGAGGTGACGGAAGCATTCCTGAGGAGGCTAGGTTAGTCTTTTATCAACGAAATATTACAATAATTAATCATTAGTTTATATCTTATACACTATATCTTAATCCCACATTAAACACAATGTTATGTCTGTTTTTTTTTTTCACGTTTTTAAGTACAATATTAGGTTAGTCCACAGCCCCCCACCAGGGGCAGCCCCCGCAGCACCCCCCTTCCCGCGCCATTGCTTATTGTGAAGCACGTTAAAGCTGCTGCTTCTGATGTTTGTGTGTGACTGATTGTTGTGTAGTGTTCAGAACTTTAAAAGATTGCTATTATATAATATTAATTACTATTTACTATATTTAGTTGTAGTATGATGTTATAATTGTTCTCGTTAAGATGCTTTGTTAATGTTTTAATCATTAACTCGCTCTGACTGACTCTCTTTCTAGGGATCTGATTGAGATGGACCTAGGCCCCTCTCACATTTCTCTGATTTAATGTTGGGCTGTGAAAGGGTAATCGATTAATTGTCAATAAGAGATGAGATCGATTAAAGCTGTCGATGGTCAGGACCTAGTAAGGACTCTAGCTGCTGCATTTTGGACGACCTGTAGCTTGTTTATTGAAGAAGCAGGATAACCACCTAGAAGTGCATTACAATAGTCCAGTCTAGAGGTCATGAATGCATGAACTAGCTTTTCTGCATCAGAAACAGATAACATGTTTCGTAGCTTGGCAATGTTTCTAAGATGGAAGAATGCAGTTTTTGTAACATTGGAAATATGATTTTCAAAAGACAAATTGCTGTCTAATATAACACCCAGATTTCTGACTGTAGAGGAAGTAACAGTACATCCGTCTAGTTGCAGATTGTAATCTACAAGATTCTGTGTAGTGTTTTTTGGTCCAATAATTAATATCTCTGTCTTATCCAAATTTAATTGGAGAAAATTATTTGTCATCCAATCTTCTACAACACACTCTGTTAGCTTAGATAATTGGGAAGTTTCATCTGGTCTCGTTGAGATATATAGCTGAGTATCATCAGCATAACAGTGGAAGCTAATTCCGTATTTTCTAATAATATTACCAAGGAGCAACAGGTATATTGAAAATAGAAGGGGACCTAGGATGGATCCTTGTGGCACTCCATATTTTACTGATGATAAATGAGATGACTCCCCATTTAAGTAAACAAAATGGTAGCGATCGGACAGGTAGGATCTAAACCATCTTAGAGCCTGCCCTAGAATACCTGTATAGTTTTGTAATCGATCTATGAGTATGTCATGATCTATGGTGTCGAACGCAGCACTAAGATCAAGTAAGACTAGAAATGAGATTCAGCCTTGGTCTGACGCAAGGAGCAGGTCATTTGTAATTTTAACAAGTGCAGTTTCTGTGCTATGGTGGGGCCTGAAACCTGACTGAAATTCTTCATACAGATCATTTTTATGTAGGAAGGTGCTCAATTGAGCAGACACAACTTTTTCTAAAATTTTAGACATAAATGGAAGATTTGAAATAGGCCTATAATTTGCCAGTACACTAGGATCTAGTTTTGGTTTCTTAATAAGAGGCTTGATAACCGCCAGCTTGAATGGTTTTGGGACGTGACCTAAAGATAAAGACGAGTTTATGATATTGAGAAGCGGTTCTTCGGCTACAGGTAACAGCTCTTTCAGTAATTTAGTGGGTACGGGATCTAATAAACATGTTGTTGGTTTAGATACAGTGATAAGTTTATTTAGCTCTTCCTGTCCTATAGTTGTAAAGCACTGCAGTTTATCTTTGGGTGCGATGGATGAAACTGAAGCGTTAGACACTGTAGAATCTACATTCGCTATTGTATTTCTAATGTTATCTATTTTATCAGTGAAGAAATTCATAAAGTCATTGCTATTTAACGTTGGTGGAATATTTGAATCAGGTGGCATCTGGTAATTTGTTAACTTAGCCACTGTGCTAAATAAAAACCTAGGATTGTTTTGGTTATTTTCAATGAGTTTGTGTATATGCTCTGCCCTAGCAGTTTTTAGAGCCTGTCTATAGCTGGACACTGTTTTTCCATGGAATTCTAAAAACTTCTAAGTTAGTTTTTCTCCATTTGCGTTCAAGACTACGAGTTACTTTCTTGAGAGAGTGAGTATTACTGTTATACCATGGCACAGTACGTTTTTCTCTAACCTTTTTCAATTTGATGGGGGCAACAGCTTCTAATGTATTAGAGAAAATAGTGCCCATGTTATCAGTAATTTCGTCTAATTCGTGTGTATTTCTGGGTACAAATAGCAGTTGAGATAGATCAGGCAGGTTATTTGCGAATCTTTCTTTGGTGGCTGGAACAATAGTTCTGCCCAGACGGTATCGCTGCGACATATAGTTAATATCAGTTATACGCAGCATGCACGATACAAGGAAATGGTCTGTAATAACTTTGAGGTACAATATCTATAGCAGTAAGATCGATTCCATGCGATATAATTAAATCTAGTGTATGATTAAAACGATGAGTGGGCCTGGTGACATTTTGCTTGACTCCAAAATAGTTTATTAGGTCAGTAAACACAAGTCCTAATGTATCATTTGCATTATCAACGTGAATATTAAAATCTCCCATGATTAGCGCCTCATCAACTGTAACTAGAAGGTCTGAGAGGAAATCTGCAAATTCTTTTAGGAATTCTGTATACGGCCCTGGTGGTCTGTACACAGTAGCCAGAGCAAGAGATACATTAGATTTCTTTTGCATGTCTGACAGAGTAACATTTAGCAGAAGTATTTCAAAAGAGTTAAACCTGTATCCTGTTTTCTGGGTAACATTGAGAATATCACTATATATTGTTGACCAGTCTGACGGGGCTCATGCTTATAACAGTAGTTTGGTGGAGTCGACTCATTTAGACCAAAATAATCATTTGGTTTTAGCCAGGTTTCAGTCAAGCAGAGTACATCAAAACTATTATCTGTGATCATTTCATTTACAATAACTGCTTTTGGTGTGAGTGATCTAATATTTATGAGCCCAAACTTTAAAAAGTGTTTTTGTTCATTTACTTTACATTTTTCTGGTTTAATTACGATAAGATTTTTTCTAGATCCTACATTATATTTATATTTTGACCTCACTATTCGGGGAACAGACACAGTCTTAATCATTTTTACAGCGTACTTTTATCATTTAAGTGGGTGGAACAAAACTCTTCGTAATAGTTATTTGAGAATTGTCTTACTAGTCACTCAACACGTGCGAGAGTCTAATCGATTAGTTCTCAGTTAGAGATGTGATAGGTTAAAGCTGTGGACGGTCAGTTAACTGATTTAATGTTGGGTAAATGTGGGGCTCGTGATAACTCAACACGTGCAAGAGACTAATGCGAGAGACTAATCAATTAATTGTCAATAAGAGATGCGATCGATTAAAGCTGTGGATGGTCAGTTAACTGATTTGATGTCGGGTTACTGTGGGCCTCATGATAACTCAACACGTGTGAGCATTATAATATTAAAAAACATTATTATTTAATGATAGATATTTAGTAATTAGAATTAAAACTTGGTTAAAATGTTTGAATGCATGGATATTTTAACTGAACTTGGCTGGTGGTAGTGCTTTGTTGGACATTCAGTGTTTCTGTAAAAAAAAAAAAAAAAGGGAAAATAATACTTATAAGCAGTGCTTTAAGTGGCCCAAAAGAGGTGCCGGTACTCTATTATATATATATGTTTTTTTTTATGACTCCCCTCATCCCCATTGTAAAAATTAAAAAAACATAAAAAACAAATGACAGTTGTAACAGTGTGTAAATCAGACCTTAACTCTAATGAGCTTAAACTTATTTTTGTACACAGTGCCCGAACTGTCAACACTCCTGTACGCGTGCATCACTGACTGTCCTCATCGCAGCTGCACCTGCAGCAACTTGCACTCTCTCTCTTCATCAAGCTTTAAAACAAAAAGGGGACAAAACGGTCGTATTGTCTTTGTGCATATGGATTAATTAGATAAATAAATATCTAAATTCGTGCCTAGCCGCCTACGGTATTTTTTTTGAACTTGGAGAAAAGATGCTGCAGCCAATGAGCAGCCGGCGGGGGCTGGTTGCAGGACGACTCAACCTCCGCAGACAGTTTTTAATGTTTATCAGACAATAACTACTCAAGATTTTGCAATTAGGGCCAGATTCGGGATTCTGGACAACAGTTTAGATTTCGGGACTGTCCCGAATTTTTCGGGATGTCTGGTCACCCTTCCTGAAAGAGCTGCTGCATTACTTCATTAGCCTGCTTCTGACCTGCAGCGATGTACAGATTTGGTAAAGAGTCAGCTATCGAGTCATCTGAATCTGACCATGCTGTTCTTTTAATATTCAGAGTCTGAAGCCAAGAGAGCGTATAAGGTGTTGTTCACTGTCTTTGAATATTACAGAACTTAACGCGTGCGTATCACGCATTTTCTCCGGAGTTAATATTGACAGCGGGAAAAGCGACGCAATCGCATGCGCTTTCACTAGTAAAACTCAAGGGTGAATGGGTAATGTAGTCTCTGCTCTCGATGGGACGAATTAGGAAGCGTGCATTGTGCAGGGCGCTCTGAAAAGCGGCAGCGCAGGCTAAAGATTAAAACCTCTATTAAAACAGATGTCCAAATGAGCGTACCAGTACGCTAAAAGCACGTCTGGGTGCACGGAGAGGTGGCGGTACGCTCAAGAGCTATATTTGGAAGTGGCGGTACTGAGTACCGGTGCGTACCGGCCCACTTAAAGCACTGCTTATAAGATGATAATGATAATAATAATAATATGAATTCTACTAATAAGCACATTATAAAATGCACTAAGGATTAGCGAGCTACCAAATTCATGAATATTAATCAGGTTGTGTGCGTTAGCTCGAACTGATTTGCTGAAATCAAAACAGGGACGGTAATAGGTGAACACCAGCCAATGAGATTGTCATTTGTGCATTAGCTCCGCCCACTACTGGAAAACCAGACAGTTTTTAAAAGCTAAAAAAAATATCATAGGAACTCCAAATACATTAAAGTATATTGTTTACCTGGCGAACAATCTCAGCAGAAAGTGAGGAACTACCTGATCTGAAAGGGGCTCTGGAGATTTAGTTTGGGTTTATTTTTCTTTCTGTTAATTATTCTCATCTTAAACACACAGGGAAAACTCCTGCTGAAGTGACTGAGATCAACGCGACACTATTATTAAGATGGAGTTTATTAAAGAGGAGCGTGAAGACCTGATGATTGAAGAAACCTTGAGAGTCAAACATGAAGCGACTGAGACGCACACTATTATAAAGATGGAGTTTATTAAAGAGGAGAGAAAAAACATGAAGTTTGAAGAAACATTCAAACATGAAGAGACAGAGGAACAAACAGGTTGGTTTTCGTTCTCAATACTGAATTAGTCTTTTTGAAAACATCTGTTCATGCAATTGCTGATTTAGTAAAGTTTGAGATTTTCATTATACAAACCCGAGTCCAAAAGAATTTGAGCCACTGTACAAAATGTAAATAAAAAAGGAATAGAATAATTTATAAATCTCATAAACTTATATTTTATTCACAATATATAGATAACATATCAAATGTTAAAAGTGAGACATTTTGAAATGTCATGCCAAACATTGGCTCATTTTAGGTTTCATGAGAGCTACACTTTGCAAAAAAGTTCGGACAGCTTGCAATAAGATGTCGTAAAAGTTAAATGTACATATAAGGAACAGCTGGAGGACCAATTTGCAACTTATTAGGTGAATTGGGAACATGATTGGTTATAAAAATAGCCTCTCAGGGTGGCAGTGTCTCTCAGAAGTCAAGATGGGCAGAGGATCACCAATTCCCCCAATGCTGCAGCGAAAAATAGTGGAGCAATATCAGAAAGGAGAAAAATTGCAAAGAGTTTGAAGTTATCATCATCTACAGTAGTGTTGTCAAAAGACCGTACTAAGAAAGTCAGTACTAAGAAAATGTAAATGTGACGGTGTCAGGTTTCTTTAAGTACCGGTAGTACCGAGGTCCCGTTCAAACCCAGTTCAGCGCTTTGATTTCCCCGAAGCAGAAAACGAGGACGGATTCTCAAAATCCAGTCATGAAAATGAAGCTTACATTTTAATATGGACAGTCATGGAATTTGTCAAAGTTAGCATAAATTAATCAAATCAAATCTCCATATGGACCAGTATCTGTAAATGTTAAGCCGCAAAAGAATCCGTGTTCTGCGCGTCTCTGTGTGAATCAATGAATGGCAGAGACGTGCAGGTTTATTTACTACATAGACTGAAGCGCATGAAGCTTGCATTAATTTCAGCATCTGAGCTTCAGAGTTCTCTCTCCATCAAGAGATCTGAACTTTTCATTTCATCTCAATGGATGCACAGCGCACCTGTATTTGATGCTCTGTAAACTCTGTGTGAAGACGCACGACTCACCGTCACTTTACTGATAGCGCTGTTTCTCACACATGCAAAGAGAGACGGAGCGAGAGTCTTACCACGCTTAAACAACACCTTATATGTAAACTATTATTTGTTGTCTTCTCCTGTCAAAATAATGGAGTTCATTTAGAATTATTGATATTCAAAAATCGAACAAGCAGAAGACATACCGATTTCTCCGGTAGTGGGCGGAGCTAATGCTCAAATGGCATTTTCATTGGCTGGCGCTGATTTTTACGGAAGTGCGCCCGCGTGCACATACTACATTGTAATCATTCGCTATGTCATATGTGTGGAAGTATTTCGAAATCTGTGTGCAGGACACGGGCAGCTGTTCATAAGATAAGAAACAAAACGGACTAAACTGTGACAAAACTGAAATGTTTTTTTTATTTTTTTTTTATTAGAACTTGCATACACATATGAAAAGCAAAAAGTAAACGTCAGTTCTGCATTAGGATAATTATTTTACCTTAAAATTACATCGACTTAATTTTATTTAGAAATCACCTGCTGTAGCACACTCAAAAAAGGTGTTTCATTCATCCAATTAAACATTTTTAGTGTAATGATTCACATCTATATTTTTTTACTTGAGACGATAGTTATATATTTTCATTGTCTCAAGTAAAAAAATATAGATGTGAATCAATACCCACATTTTTTTTAATTGGATACTTTTATTTACTCTCAATGGTAAAGACCTTTTTTTTTTAAAACCAAATTTAAAAACTAAAACAAATACTGAATGCTGATTAAGAAACATCTTATTGTATGTGTGTTGATTGTGTTGTTTGGACTGTAGAACTATGCAGTTATTGCCTTTCTTGTTTGTTGCTTAAAGATAAAAAAACATTTTGGAAATTGGTATCGGAATCGGCCAGTTTGCTTGTAAAAAATCGGTATCTGAATCGGCCATGAAAAATCATGATCGTGCATCCCTATCCACTGTCCTCATTTGTAAGTTGTTTTGGATAAAAGTGCCTTCTAAATGACTAAATGTAAATGTACTATATTACAGGATACAATTAACAACAGATATTCAAACATGAATTAGTAACAAGCTAAGTAAATAAAGTCCACTAGAGATGTTTGAGGACATTGAATGATTAAAGGTTTCCTGAGTTAAAGGGTTAGTTCACCCAAATATTAAAATTATGTCATTAATGACTCGCCCTCATGTCGTTCCAAACCCGTGAGACCTCCGTTCATCTTCTGAACACAGTTTAAGATATTTTAGATTTAGTCTGAGAGCTCTCAGTCCCTCTGCAGATGAACACAGAGAAATGAAGATCATACACCGAGCCGCGCCAGATAATGAACGAAACATTGAGTCGTTCACTAGTCAAGAACCGTTTCTGTTAGACGTTCTGTCTGGATTAATGCGTATTAGAGATGCGAACCGTTTCAAATGATTCAGTTTGATTTGGTGAACTGGTTCAAGAAGATCCGGTTACATCGAATGATTCGTTCATGAACCGGATATCACAAACTGCTTTGTTTTTACTGTCTTACAACAGACACGGAAGAGAAGACAATGCTGAATAAAGTCTTAGTTTTTGCTATTTTTGGACCAAAATGTATTTTCGATGCTTCAAAAAATTCTAACGGACCCTCTGATGTCACATGGACTACTTTGATGATGTTTTTCTTACCTTTCTGGACATGGACAGTATACCGTACACACAGCTTCAATGGAGGGACTGAGAGCTCTTGGACTAAATCTAAAATATCTTAAACTGTGTTCTGAAGATAAACGGAGGTCTCACGGGTTTGAAACAACATGAGGGTGAGTTATTAATGACATAATTTTGCTATCTGGGTGAACTAACCCTTTGAGTAATGTTCAACTGAAAAAAAAAACCTTCCTGTGGAGGAAGCCTTTATTTATCTGAGCCTGTTATCTCTGCTTACTGTTATATTGATGGTTTTTAAATGCTTTAAACAAATATTTGTCATTTTCTGCTTTAGACATGAAGTCGCTGAAAGAGGAGAGTCATGATCTGAATCAAACAGATTTCATAACCAGAGAAAATCTTTCTTTGAAAAAAGAGCTCAGAAGACTGGAGCTAGAAAATGTTTCACCTGCCAACAGTGTGGAAGGAGTTTCTCTCAGAAAGCAAATCTGAAGGCTCACATGAATATTCACACTGGAGAGAAGCCGTTCACATGTGATCAGTGTGGAAAGAGCTTCACACATCAAGGAACCCTTTATACCCACAAGAGCCTTCACAGCGGAGGAAAGACGTACACCTGCAAACCGTGTGGAAAAACAATGACTCTAAAGGGAAATCTTCAGACACACATGAGAACTCACACCGGAGAGAAGCCGTTCGCTTGTGATCAGTGTGAAAAGAGTTTCACTCGTAAAGAAAGTCTTAATAATCACATGCGTATTCACTCGAGAGAGAGCTGCTGTGTATGTCATCAGTGTGGACAGAGCTTCACCGACAGTAATCACCTTAAGAAGCACATAATGACTCACACTGGAGAGAAACCGTCATGGGCCAGCACTGTGGAATGAGCTGCACAAACAACACTAACCTCGAGGATCACATGAGAGTTCACACCAGCGAGAGGACGTACACGTGCAAACAGTGTGGAAAGAGAATAAAGGATCCCGTTACAGCCACATGAGGACTCACAATAACCTTTGTGTTTTGTTACTTTTGATATGAAACAAAGTCTGTTTCACATTCTGCCCATTTTATTACAGAATTCAAACAATAAATGCTGTTTTAATGTGGAGTGACAGATCGCTGTGAACTAATCTAATAGTAGTTACAATAGGACTTCAATAGGACTTTTATAGTAATGTAGTACAAACTGACTCTCATTTAGAGAGCACTAACACAATGGTCTTCTCAGAGTCTAAAGTTGTAGCTTATGTGATTAATATTGACTGAAAATGCCCTGTTTGTGTTAATGCAGTAATATGATGTGCACCTGACTGTATAATGAAAGAGGCAGTTGTTTCAAATGTAACTGCATTTTTAGCATCACATTAGGCAGATGTTAATTAATGTTAATACTAGAAAAAAGAATTGAAGAGATATACAAAGAGGTCACTTGTAGTTAGAGTGATGTTGCTCCAAACGTCTCAGGACTTTTATTTTGGTCTACCGGTGTGATGTCATCAGGCTGCGACGTGCTCCTGCTCTTGTGATTCAGCTGAAGAAAGGTTTGTGTTTGTAAGTATTTATCAAGTCAAGTATCCACTCTGCTTTATTGTCAATTCTTCCACATGTACAGTACATACATACAGAGAATCGAAATTGCGTTACACTCAGACTCCGGTGCACACAGATAACATTAACATTAAAGCCTAAAAATCTGGATCATATATAAAATGTAGATACAACTATACAGTAAGGGAATGTAAACAAAAAAAAAACCTAATAAAGTTAAATAAAGCAGCGCAAGGCAAAAGGCAGATAGAGTGCAAATCAATGAAGTGAACAACAGTGCAGAAAGATAAAAGATTTTTAGTGCAAAAACAAAAGCTTATTCAGTCTGATTAAAGTGACAAAGGGCTCAAGAGCAATTATTTTATAAATTGAATGATGAGGTAGTGGAATGATGTCAGTTCCATGCTGAATGAGGTAGTGAGCAGACCAATGCTGCACAAAGTGACTGGTGCATGTCATCGTATATTATTTGGGGGGGGGGGGGGGTCATAGTTCCGTGGTGCCTGGCGCAGAAGAGGGGAGGGGGGGGTAAGTTCAGGAGTGAGTTCTGCTTCCTGACAGCCTGGTGGATGAAGCTGTCCTTCAGTCTGCTGGTCCTGGCCCGTAATGGTCTGTATCCCCTGCCACAGGCTCCTAGTGTCTCTGCTGTCGCTGGATTGGTGACCTATCCTCCTGGAGTGTGGTCTCTTAGCCTCTCTGATGCCGCGGGACAGGTTGGCCCTGTGTTTCGTGTCTTCAGGAGTTTGTAGACCTCCCCTGTGATCCACGGCTTCTGGTTGGCCCGGACAGTGATGGTTTTTGTGACCGTTACATCATCAAATGAATCAAATGTTAAATGAACATTATGGTGTCCCTGTGCAGTGTGCTAAGCAAAAGCACACTTTTCCTTTTTCTCGGACAGTAAGACACAAGAGACTGTGTCTCTGTGAAGGCAAACATTGAAGAATAGTGAGCTCTGTCTATTGTTGCAAGTAGGGCAGGTGGCAGCTCTGGCTTATTTTTTCGAATTGTCCCGACCATCCTTTTTTAGCAGCTCCTGGGAAAGGGCATGAAGACTGTGTGACCCCACAGGCCTTCGGTGACTTCAAGCACAACTCTCATTCCCTGGTTCTTTTCCGGCTGTCCACTCACAGACTTGCCCGTGTAGACTTGCATTTTCCAGGCGTAACTCGTTTCAGAATCACACGCAGCCCAGATTTTTATGCTGTATTTCCCTGGCTTACTAGGTATGTATTGCTTGAATGGACAGCGCCCTCTAAACGGCACCAGGCACTCATCCACAGTGACATTTGGGCCAGGATTGGACATCATCGGAAGACGTTCAACCCCTTTGTTCCAGACCAGTCGGATTGCTGCTAATTTATCAGTAGCACGTCGAGCAATTCTTGTTTGCTTGTCATCAAACCTGATGACCCTTGATATTTTCTGGAAGTTTTTCAAAGTCATAACTGCACCAAAAATTGCCCTTCCAGAACCTGGATGCCATAAACTTTGCATGTTCTCATTAATAGATAGGTAAACCCCAGCAAGAATGACAACACTGAAAAAGGCCTGAATGTCTGCCGAATCAGATCGTTCACTCAGCATAAACTCGTCTCCCCTCCACATTTGTCATTTCAAGCACAATCTCTTGAATCTCTTTTGTCAAAAATAAATCAAAGGTGGACTTGATGTCCTCAGCATGAGAACATGCATGCCTTGTTACTCCTGGGGTCATATCCAGTGCTGTCTTTGAATATTTTGCAGGGGGTGGCAGTGATGTCCAGCATATGCTTCCATTTCTCAAGAGGTAAGTGTCTGTCTCCTCTGGCATCCTCTTCATCTGATGTTTCCTCATCCGTTCCGATGGGATCTTGGTCCGGGTTATCTTCTGTTTCAGAAGCTTCATCTGTTTCAGAAGTGTCCTCTGATGCAGCATCTTCATTGCTAGAGTAAAATATAATCCAGGGTCTCCTGAAGACTGAACTGTTTCCCCATGTTGTGAAAGAATGAACTGTGAGCTGCATGCAAGTCACAGTTATACCTGAGCTGCAGTCACATTACTTTGTTTTCAAAGCAATAATGCAAAACTCAATAATGCAAAATGATAGTTAAAGGCAGTTCATCATTGAATTCAGTTATGTCATCTCTGTTCAGTTTAAATAGTGTCTGTGCATTTATTTGCAATCAAGTCAATGATATCGCTGTAGATGAAGTGACCCCAACTAAGCAAGCCAGAGGCGACAGCGGCAAGGAACCGAAACTCCATCGGTGACAGAATGGAGAAAAAAACCTTGTGAGAAACCAGGCTCAGTTGGGGTCAGTTCTCCTCTGACCAGACGAAACCAGTAGTTCAATTCCAGGCTGCAGCAAAGTCAGATTGTGCAGAAGAATCATCTGTTTCCTGTGGTCTTGTCCTAGTGCTCCTCTGAGACAAGGTCTTTACAGGGGATCTGTATCTGGGCTCTAGTTGTCCTGGTCTCCGCTGTCTTTCAGGGCAGTAGAGGTCCTTTCTAGGTGCTGATCCACCATCATGTCTGGATACGTACTGGATCCGGGTGACTACAGTGACCCTCTGATCTGGACACAGACTGGATCTGGTGGCCACGGTGACCTCGGAACAAGAGAGAAACAGACAAATATTAGCGTAGATGCCATTCTTCTAATGATGTAGAAAGTACGGTGTTATGTGAAGTGTTACAGTTCCAGTTTACCTAATTAATGCAGCCTAAAAATCCTTTAACGGATTTGGATATTAAAAGCATATTAGTATGTTATGTGTAAGCCAGGTTAAAGAGATGGGTCTTTAATCTAGATTTAAACTGCAAGAGTGTGTCTGCCTCTCAAACAATGTTAGGTAGGTTATTCCAGAGTTTAGGCGCCAAATAGGAAAAGGATCTGCTGCCCACAGTTGATTTTGATATTCTAGGTATTATCAAATTGCCTGAGTTTTGAGAACGTAGCGGACGTAGAGGATTATAATGTAAAAGGAGCTCATTCAAATACTGAGGTGCTAAACCATTCAGGGCTTTATAAGTAATAAGCAATATTTTAAAATCTATACGATGTTTGATAGGGAGCCAGTGCAGTGTGGACAGGACCGGGCTAATATGGTCATACTTCCTGGTTCTAGTAAGAAATTACTCATCATCCAGTTTTTTATATCGACTATGCATTCCATTAGTTTTTCAAAATTGGTGTGTTTCACCGGACCGTGAAGAAATATAGAGCTGAGTATCATCAGCATAACAGTGCACTCTTAACCCGAATTAGTTGACTTTACTCGCAAATCATGAGGAAACCCGTTGCCTTATACTACTTTAGTTTTTCCACAAGCTGAAACTAAACATGTAGAGTTGTATTAACATGGAGCCCTAAGTTTAGTATTTATATTTATGACTTATTGCTACTCAACATTTAACACAATTACTGTATTTTCCTCTAATTTAATTAGCTTTTGATTTTTAAAAAAAAATGTTAAAAAACATTGTTTCAATTAAATAGAATGGAAAAAACAGCCAATCTTGTGACAAACCTAACATCAGGTCAACATCAACACGTTCAATCTAAAATGATTAATCTGAAAAAGGTAATTTCAAATCATTGAAACAATTATGATGATGGTGTCATATATGTTTGTTTGTGTGTGTGGGTGTTGTCCGTGTCTGTGTTGCTGTGTGTGTGTGTGTGTGTGGGTGTGTGTGTTGAATGTGTCACAAATTTACAAGAAAAAAACATTGATGTCCCCTGAGATTGAAGTGGTAAATCCATAAACAAAACAAAATTGACAAGAAACTCCCACTCAAATGTACAAAAAACGTGTACAAACAGGATGTTTCATCTGCCTAAATGAAGGGAGAACAGAGCATGAACCAACAACATATCAGAACAATAACTAATTCCATCTACATAAACGTGAAGAACTTAATTAAAACTGAGAGGAGTTGTAGTAGAAAGACATAAGACGTTGTTTATCACACAAGTCCCATCCTTCAGCATGCTTCCTTCAGCTTTCAAGTGTGTGTAGGTGTGTCAGTGTTTGTGGGTTTTGTACGTGTCTGTGTTGTATGTGTATTGCGTGTGGGTACTGAATGTGTCTGTTGTTTGTGTGTGTGTCTGCATTTTACGCGTGTCTGTTGGTCCGCTTGTTTTACAGAAAATAAAAAGATTTACACCACAGGTAAGGAAGTAAAAAAAAAAGTCAACAGCTTAGTACAGTAGACTTGACATCTCTTGACATTGCGAGCTGATTTTTCAAACTCTGTAGCTTTGGCTTTAGGTCAGTGTGGCCTAACAAGAGCAATACCTGTTGGATGAACTGAAATGTGAGCTTCATTGTCTTGGGGTAGTTAAGATGGAGTGCATACGTGAGTCCAAACAGAATGCACATTGCTTTTGGCAGATCTGGAATGTTGTCCATCACGACTTCTCTCTCGATGATTTTCAGCGAAGCTGGACTGAGATGCTGGGAAGATGTGAGCACAGCTCCTTCACGCTCAATAAGAGGTATCCCAACGTCGAGGTCACGAAAACAATCATCATCATCTGATTCCTAAATAAAGAATAACAGAAGAGCACAATCATTACATTATATTTCTCATTTGAAAAACACCTTTAATCAACATAAGAGTGTCATGGTGAAAAAATAATAATGGTAAAATTATAAGAAAGCAAGAGCTTACTTACAAAGTCTGCTTTGAAGAAGTTTGCGGGGTTGTCCCCAAGGATGATAGGAAGCCCTCTGAGCATCTGTGTCCGGATCGCAGTTGGCTCTGTTGTCTTTTGGGAATTAAACACAGTACCACAAGTTAGCTAGCTAAAATGAAAAACAAATAAATTATCTATAAGAAGCTTAAAACCAAGCAATGTTTGGATTGAATTATACAACTAATAGAGTAGCATTGTGATATGATGTTTATACAAACCCTGAGAAAAACAAAGCCAAGTATAGACAGTGTATGGACTTACATTGGTCTGTTGTGAAATCTGTGTCAACAACTGTCCAACATTCCCTCTCTTGGATCGAAATAACTCAAAGAGACGAGGACTGTGCCCATCGATGCTCTCATAAAATTCCTGCTTGAGGTTCTTCCCCACAATCCTGCTGAACTCCATGAACACCTGAAAAATACAAAGAACAAAAAAACTGAACTAAGATCAACTGAACTATACAAGGCAACTAAACCATCTGCAAAGTAGTGCTGAAAAACATCCATGAATGTCCTTTTTATATGATTTGCAATGTTGATGAAAAACATCATGCCTCAAATTAAAAATACCAATGTTTTTTTCTTAAAAAGGACAAGAGGAATATACATGTAGACAAATGATATCATAATAGAAAGATAGTTATTGGTTATGTTCTCGTTCTTATACTTACTTGATCTTCAGTGAAAAGGGCTGGCCAGCGTTTCACCATCGTGCTTATGGTGGGTTCCTCTTTTCTTCTCAGAGCAAATGTCTGATCCATCTTCTGTTTCACAAGAGGTCCATTTGGTGTTTTCTTTTGCATTTCATCAACCAAGACTTGACAGGCCCCCTCCCGGGCTGCCTGATTAAATCCATCCGGAAAGTTGGGCAAGTAATTGAGTTCACCTTTGTTTGCCTTCTTGATGCGCTTGTTACCTGGTTGTCCTGCTGAATGCCTTCCCCGCTTACCTGCATTAACTGCAACATCAAGGCATCCCGATTGCCTACGCTTGGTTCTGTAATTACCCATTTTATGCTTAAGGCTATTTTTCCAACCACAACAGCGAGTGTTTAAGCCTGGCTTCTGGAGACAAGGGTGCTTGTTTATCAGTGCTGCTGCAACACTCAGGTGTAGCTATACATCATCTCTGCCCATCTTTCAAGTATATCATGTTTAGTTCTTTCGATACTTTAAGGTATGTACCCTCACTTATAAACAGCAGATCTGCTTGCCTAAGTCTATACTCTACGTCCACAGAAAAGTTTGGGATATCAAAAGATTCTGGCCCCTGTCTCTGTCGCTCCAGAGATGATTGTGAGAGTATGTCTGTATCTGCTGTACTGGGTGAGTCACTGAAAACTTCATCAGATGAGACAAGTACCAGCTCAAGGACAGGCATGATTTTAACTGTTAGTTTTTCTGGAAGTTCTTCAATATGTGTCAGATTGCATAGTTCATTATTGAATTCAGGGTCTTGGTGTCACAGTGTCTGGTCTGTGTATCCCTGGGTGTCCACTAGAGGTCTCACTTTCCCTTATTTGGTCACCTTCCTCCTTGTTTGTGTTGATAGATTGTTCCCTGCCTGTCTCCACTTCCCTCATCATCCTTTTGTGTATTGTCTCAGTCTGTGTCACGGAGTCCTTGTTTAATGTCTAGTGTTATTCATTGTCCGTCATTCTTGCCTTGTCGTGCCTTGCCTTGTCTTCTTGTCTTGCTTTCATGTTTATGTTGGATATGGATTCTCTGGTTTTGACCCTACCTGGACTGTTTACCCCTTTGGATTATCCCTTAATAAAAGATTCATACCTGCACTTGGTTCTCTCTCCTCGTTCCTGTAAAACCGAACGTGACACTTGGTATTGGAGACTGAAGTTACAATGAAGTTCCAGTGATTCTTTAAGCTTGCTTATCAAATCTGTGACTGTAGAGGGCCTTGTGGTTAGGATGACTTTTCTTACACCCGCCTCTGTTAGAATGACCCTCAAGGGCATCTTCTGGTTTGTAGTTATCTTGGGAATAGAAACAATAATTAGGTCATTAGAAATATAAATATCCAAAGGCCATTCAATTGCTGAGCCATTGCTATGTGGATGACAAAAATAGCTGAGAAATAATTTTACACATCTATAGATAGACACCACCATTTTATAAGTGGGAGCAGCCTGATTAGGGCCCAGTTCTCATGGCCATTGCCACCTATGGTCCCTTTGGTTGAGAAGCCATGGGCAATTGGCTGAGGCTGGTCAGTTTTGTCATGAAAAGCATATCCAAATGTTTTCATGGCATGGTTCAGTGTTTCTATGGTGAAATATTTCTTGGAAGTCATGTCTGAAATGCAGAGGGATAACTCAACAGGAACAATGCCTTCCAAAAGGTCATGGAGGATGTCAGGGGGGTACCCACGAACAACATGAAAGTGCTCCAGACCGTCAGTCAATACACACCCTCCTTTCACACCATACTGCTTTACCTCCTGCACCTGCTGGTTGTGAGTGTCTATAGTGCGGGGTTCAAAAGCACCTGAATTTACCTCATTAGCTTGCATCTCGCCTCTCGTCACCATACAGAACCTGCAGAATCTTTCCACCATAAAGCTTTAGAAGAATCCTGCCAGAGAATGAGCAGCCAGGTTATCAGCAGCCACATATGAAACCGTACCTTTGACACATTCTCCCAACTTCTCAACATATACATCATGTTGCTCCAAAGAAGCCAGATCATTCATTAGAGAATGGAGAATTTTAGCATAGCCAAATTCTTTTACATGAGAGGCTTTCCACAAAACAGCAAGCTGATTGGTTGGAGTGTGGATCTGTATTTTGATGGCACATTAGTGATCACCCAATATACTGCACTCATTTTGTGCTTCTTTCTAGATGTTCCTAAAGGATTGGACACTTCAAAATCATCTGTATAAAGTCCACCAGCGATTTTGAATTCCTCCCCTTTAAGGAGGTCATTGTCATTACAGTACGAGCCATCTCTGTATGAACTGTACTCATGTTGCAGATGCTTTTGGACGGGAAGAGCTCTGTCCAAAATATCTGCCCTATTCAACATCTTCTGTAGCATTTGATGCAAAGGAACATATACAGTACTAGATTTTTTTCCTCTTTCAATAATGTACTCCCCACTGGTTTATTCACATATGCTGCTCTCCTTTTTGTTGTTGATAAGGGGCCATCCTTGCCACAGAATTTGATGATCACATTGCTCTTTGCGGCAGCCCTGACTAACTCTTCCACAACTGAATCATCTACATCTGTCTGTTGTTTCAGAATGTCTTTGAGTGTATTCTGCAGCAGTGGCTGGGATAGTTCACACATCTGTACAGCTGTTGTATGACTCGTTGTACCGTACTTTCTGGAATGTGTAGGACCGTTTGCATCTTTAAAAAAAAAGAGCTGCTAGGTTGTGCTCCAGCTGTTTCTCTAGATCATTGAGATCTTCAATGGTATAATCTTCACTGTCTTCTGATTCAAGGGTGTCATTTGGAGGCTCATGTTCTTCTTGGGCCATTTCATTAGAGACTATTTCTGGCCTGAACATCCTCCAGTTGCAGTTGTGTGTTCTGTGCTCCTTACTTCTGTGTGCATTAAATGTAGAATAAACATTTGTGTGAAAGTTACAGCCATTATATGGACACTGGACTCTGTGATTTACCTTTAAATGTGTACTGCGCAGGTGAGTGAGAAATACTGTTTCTGTGCAGGGTGCAGAAAAATCACATGACTGACAGTGAAAGGATTCACAGGTGCAATATTTGAAAATAATTATTTTATATGAATATTATCTGTATTTATGTCAAAACCTATAGACTTTCAAAGATCAGTATGCCATTTATTAATATGTATTTGTGTCAAAATTACATAATCTTTTCCTTTTGTATTTTTTCCTGGAAACGCTTCCAACACGCTTGCGTGTCGTATGAAAAATTGGTGTCGGTTCTATTTCTAGCAGGCAGTAAACTCTAACCTGTTAACATGTGAGCCTAAAATAAATGGACACGCCACGCAGGCTGACACGCTCACGCCACGCAGCCAGTGTGTAGCCGGCCTGAGAGTGAGTGAGAGGGAGCGAGTACTACTAGACTCCTTAGCCCCGACAGCGGTTGAATCGCTTTTCTATTGTGTAAAATTACATTTATATTAAATAATACAGTCAAGGAAACTCACCGGTATGTGAGTCATTCAGCTGACACTTTTTTTGAAAAGCTTCCAGTCAGGGGGCACCGTCTGCTGCCGAGGCCTGTGCTCGTCCCGCCAGGTGTAGGACGCACGTTAGACAGTGGTCTATTCACGTGACCAGGCAGGTTTTTGAATTAGCCCCCTCCCCTTCCTTATAAAATTAAACATACCAAGTAATCTCTGCTAAACCTGATTAGTGCAATGAATTTTTAAGCTAAATAGTACAAACAACTAATGTTGTTTAGTAATGATAGCCGGTTTTTACTAAACTTAAAAGAATAAGTAATGATCACTCGCAAGTTTAATTAGAAACAAAATCTGGGTTTACAGTGTGAAAGCTAACACCATGTTTCCTGATGAAATCTCCCAAGGGTAACATATAAAGCGTGAAGAGTAGCGGCCTAGTACTGAGCCTTGAGGTACTCCATACTGCACTTGTGATAGATATGATATATCTTCATTCACTGCTACGAACTGATGGCGGTCATATAAGTACGATTTAAACCATGCTAATGCAAGTCTATGCAAAAGAATGTTGTGGTCAATTGTGTCAAACGCAGCACTAAGATCCAATAAAACTAATAGAGAGATACACCCACGATCAGATGATAAGAGCAGATCATTTGTAACTCTAAGGAGAGCAGTCTCAGTACTATGATGCGGTCTAAATCCTGACTGGAAATCCTCACATATACCATTTTTCTCTAAGAAGGAATATAATTGTGAGGATACCACCTTTTCTAGTATCTTGGACAGAAAAGGGAGATTCGAGATTGGTCTATAATTAACTAGTTCTTTGGGGTCAAGTTGTGTTTTTTTGATGAGAGGCTTAATAACAGCCAGTTTGAAGGTTTTGGGGACATATCCTAATGACAATGAGGAATTAATAATAGTCAGAAGAGGATCTATGACTTCTGGAAGCACCTCTTTTAGGAGCTTAGATGGTATAGGGTCTAACATACATGTTGTAAGTTTAGATGATTTAACAAGTTTAAACAATTCTTCCTCTCCAATTGTAGAGAATGAGTGGAACTGTTCCTCAGGGGGTCTATAGTGCACTGTCTGATGTGATACTGTAGCTGACGGCTGAATGGTTGCAATTTTATCTCTAATAGTATCGATTTTAGAAGTAAAGTAGTTCATAAAGTCATTACTGCTGTGGTGTTGGGAAATTTCAACACTTGTTGAGGCTTTATTTTTCGTTAATTTAGCCACTGTATTGAATAAATACCTGGGGTTATGTTTGTTTTCTTCTAAAAGAGAAGAAAAGTAATCAGATCTAGCAGTTTTTAATGCTTTTCTGTAGGATAGGTTACTTTCCCGCCAAGCAATACGAAATACTACTTTTGTTTTCCTCCCGCTGTGCTCCATTTTTTGGGCTGCTCTCTTTAGGGTGCGAGTATGCTCATTATACCATGGTGTCAAACTGTTTTCCTTAACCTTTCTTAAGCGTAAAGGAGCAACTGTATTTAAAGTGCTAGAAAAGAGAGAGTCCATAGTTTCTGTTACATCATCAAGTTGTTCTGAGGTTTTGGATATGCTAAGGAATTTGGATACATCAGGAAGATAACTTAAAAAGCAGTCTTTTGTGGTAGAAGTGATAGTTCTTCAATACTTGTAACAAGAAGTAGAATTTACAATTTTGGCTATATGAAGTTTACACAGAACTAAATAATGATCTGAGATATCATCACTTGGCTGCATAATTTCAACACTATCAACATCAATTCCATGTGACAGTATTAAATCTAGAGTATGATTTCGACAATGAGTAGGTCCTGAAACGTGTTGTCTAACACCAATAGAGTTCAGAATGTCTATAAATGCTGATCCCAATGCATCTTTTTCATTATCGACATGGATATTAAAATCACCAACTATTAAGACTTTATCTGCAGCCAGAACTAACTTGGATGTAAAATCACCAAACTCTTTAATAAAGTCTGTATGGTGCCCTGGTGGCCTGTATACAGTAGCCAGTACAAACATAACAGGGGATTTATCATTAACATTTGTTTCTCTGGATAATGTTATATGAAGCACCATTACTTCAAACGAGTTATACTTGAAGCCTGCCCTCTGAGAAATCCTGAAAACGTTGTTATACATTGAAGCAACTCCTCCCCCTTTGCCTTTTAGACGCGGCTCATGTTTATAACAGTAATCTTGGGGGGTGGACTCATTTAAAATAATATAATCATCAGGTTTTAGCCAAGTTTCTGTCAAACAGAGCACATCTATATTATGATCAGTTATCATATTATTTACAAAAAGTGTTTTCGTAGAAAGGGATCTGATATTCAATAAGCCAATCTTTATCATTTGTTTATCCATATTGCATTTGTTTTTTATTTGTTGAACCTCAATTAAATTGTTAACCTTAACTTGGTTTGGACGTTTTTTGTATTTTCTAGTTCGGGGAACAGACACAGTCTCTATAGTGTGATATCTAGGTGAAAGAGTCTCTATGTGCTGAGAATTAACTGACCTCTGTGACGGGAGGCAGCTAGCAGACGGTCGGTTTAGCCAGTCTGTCTGCTTCCTGACCTGGGCCCCAGTTAGTCAAGTATAAACACTAAGACTATGTGCCATATTTCTAGACAGAAGAGTGGCGCCTCCCCAGGAGGGATGAAGACCATCTCTTTTAAACAGGTCAGGTCTGCCCCAAAAGTCGTCCAATTGTCTATGAAACCTATGTTATTCTGTGGGCACGACTTAGACATCCAGCCACTGAGTGACAATAATCTGCTATGCATCTCATCACCACAGTAAGCAGGGAGGGAAACTTCACGTTGTCCTCACAACTGAAAAATAGAGTGGATAACCTTAACAGAAACAATACCCTTGCCCATCTCAGAGAGCCAAAAAGACCTTCTGATACTAATGATGTCCACCCACCACAGCCAGAAAAAGTTGCAAAAACTGACAGCTATGGATGCATAAACTGGCAGCCATCTCAATTACCAGAAGGAGAGACAATAGACTCTCTACATCATAAAAAAGAAGAACTTAAATTAATTTTCTCTCAGGAAGAACCAAGTGGATCAGACCGTGTAAGAGTGAATGATTTGATGGCCTTAACTTATTCAAGTCAGCGCATTGCAATAAACTCCACACCTTCACGTAGTGTAGATGAATTGAAAAGAGAATGGCCTTTCCTGTTTATGAAGAAGCTTTTAATGCAGCACTTGACTTCACTTACTGGGATCGAATTTGACAAAAGGCTGAGAGAATGCATTGCTGGAAAAGGAAGGAGGGTGCTCCAGTTTTTCCAAACTCCGCTTCTTCGCTGGACAAAAGAAGTGAAGACTGTTCTTGCCGACATTTTAGTTGTATAAAGATTTATTGCTGTCTCCCACATAAGCACTCCTTCTGTCTGACCTTTTGCATGCAGGTCACCAGTACCCATGCAGATGCTGAAGCTCAGTTAACTCTTCCGAATACACCAAGATTAATCATGCTGGGTGAGGTTGTCATTCAGACTTATATCAGTTGATTTAGTTGCTTCTAAGAGATAATTCGGCCCTATAAGGTCAAGTTTTCAAATTTGTTTTTCAGGAGATTCCATCCTGACATCAAAAAAGTGGATGCTCTGCGTAGATGGACCCTTTTAGATTTAACCTCCAGAATGACTTCACATCTGCCCTGGCTGTCTTCTTTGCTTCCTTCTACATTTTCAACCTGGAGTACCAAGCTGAGGCTGCATCAACCCTGGAATTCAGCCAAAGGTAACTATTAATGAATCCATACAAATTCAAACTGTTTGGCATGGGCAGATCATGGTGAGTACTAGAAAATGAACACTTGTATCCAGTGTAGTCAACTTAGGACTGATTTTCATTCAAAATTTTGCAACTTATGCTATCGTTGCATAATAACTGATTATTCAGTATATTTATATTTTGATATAATCTTCTATTTACAGATTTTTGGTCAGGATAAATCAAGAGAACACAAAATGCAAAGCCAAATTTCAGCAGAGCCATAAAAGTGGCATGATGGTGCAACGTAGAAACAGGGCCCTGAATCCACATGTTGCCAGTTTCGTCAAAGAATTCACCAATTATGACTGGCTGAATTTATTAGAGTTAGGTAAGACTTTTAAGTACTGATTTAGTAAAGAGGAAAGATTAGTTAGTGTTGTTAAAAATATCAACAAACAAAAAATCTAATTTCAATATTTTATTTGCTTTTAATGGGAATACAAACATTACATTTAAATGTAACCAGGAGCATTTTTACATTAATTGTATCAAGAAGGAAATTCAGAAAGGGCATGCATTGTGAAACGAATATCTCTGTGTAGGTCTATGCAGTGTTGAATATGTTTTTCCATTTCTTTCAGCGTGTATGTTGTTCGACATTGCAGCGTGCTGATGAGTATCGCTCTTCGGTTAATAAAGAGGTAAGTCATTTTGAAGTCTGTTTATCACATTGATGTCTGTCAAGCTGTAGTGCAAATCAGACATAACAATTCTGCTCGTTCTGCAAAGAGGGCCTAAATTTAATGCCAAATACTTCAGCATTCACAGGTATCAAGGGTGCGAGATGAGTGTTGGGGATTTGGTTGGACCTTTTTTGTTTGGGTTAAATAAAAACATTGCTTTGAAATCATGCAAGTTCAAAGTAATTCAGCAATAATGCATGGTCATATACACTTTGCTGGTTCAGTATTTCCTACCACTGCCGCACAAACGTCAGAGAAGCTAACCATGGCCAGCCCTATGAAAGCATGGAAAACAGAGGATTTGCACCGTAGAAGGTTATATGCAGAGTGTCTCCAGCAAAAAAAACTCTAAAAAGAACAAGTACTTCAGTGCTGTGATACAGTTTTAAGATATTTGTGTCGCGCAGTCATAGTAAGTGTCACATAGCCTACAAAAATACAGAATCTAAAAAGATGCGGCACAACATAGGTTACTGTATTAATTTTAAGGAATGTTTTGCATCTGTTTTATAGAGGCTGTGTCAAATGTAATTTTAAACTAACCTAGATTTTTGTTTGTCCTGCAGGCTTCTCCGATCCAGATGGATTTGATGTGATCTGCTCTAAAACAACAACACTTGATGTTGTTACGGTCATGTTTTCCAGCATCCCTTCAGGCAGCACAAAGATGGTTGTAGCTGCCGTGAAAGTGCTGGGATGGAGACAAAATGTGAGTATGCTATATCATGTCTTCAATTAAAAGAATAAATAATTAAAATTGGTAAAGAGGATTACTTTATTAAATCTACTCAGCAGCTAAATTAGCATTTTTAATGCTTACAGGTAGGGGAGCTGTAAGCCAAGGTTCTGCTTCGTGCTGCCACCAGTAAGATCTTCTTGGTGAAAGAGGATGAATGTGAGCTGAAGGAAATATGGGTCAGTGACATCACAGACTAAATCAAGCTTACGTTGTGGGATAGCCTAATATTGCAGGTCCATGTCTCCAAATCCTACTTGTTCTGCAACCTGGCAATGAGAGAGACTTTAGGGGACATTCGTTTAACAACAACTCTATCTACCCAAGTCACGGAAATAACCCCACTGAACGTACCTGACGGAGATAATGATGATCCCGATAACGGCGCCTCTTCAACCACTTTGCATGGCTTGGTCTCTGGGGTTCAAATCGGACCCAGGCATTATTGTCCGAGGTGCCACGGTATTCAAAATTATATTTGTGCCAACTCCATTACCCACAGATGTGATGTCTGTAAATCCAAGTTCAGACTGCATGATTTTATCCCAGTTTTTGGCTCACCGACAGGTTTTGAGAAATCGCCAACAAATGCCTGAAATCACAGGCAAATCGGTGCTCATTCAAGCGAGTGACAATCACAGTGTAAATGAGCAAAGACACAATCTGAGAGAATCGCCGATGCCCGTGAGATATTTCTACCAAGTAGGCAGTTTGTGGAAACAAACCTTTTGAACTCTTTCCTCATAAGATAGGTATAAAAGGTCTATCCAAATAAAGATCAGATGGACTCCCCTGGTCTGGACGGCGCACTGTTCGATTCAAATGTCACTGGCGACACTTGAGGGTCACCTCTTATCCTCCCGATCGCAGTCCAGGCCACAAGTGTCTACTCCCAGGCTCTTCTTGGGAGGATTTATTTGGGTGGTATTCGGATTGAAGTTAAAAACTTCCAAGAAGGCTCTTGCCCAAAGGCTCAAAATAGGGTGAGACAGTTGAAACTGTCATAAAAATGAGCCAAGGTATTTTAAAGACTATTTTAATCTTATTAGAAATTCTCATAGCTACGCAACAAGAGGCAGGGCTACTGACATAGTTCCTTGTAGATTTAAGAGCTGTTCTAGGCAAAAAACCTTTTTGTACATGGCTGCAATGGAAAGGAACAAACTCCCAGTTGAGATTAAATTAAAAAAAAAAAAGTTTTAATCAAGCATGTGGTGAATGGTTGCTAAATGCTAATTAGATTTAATATTTTATAGTAGTTGTAATGAATATTTATTATTGCATTGTATGTATTTGTGTGTATTTTATTTGGTATTTGGATGTTCCCCCTTGACTCATATATATTACATACTTGTGTAAGGATTGATTTATGTATTAATTGATTTCCGCAATGAAATATAGCCAAATATGCTGGTATGGCTTAATAAGTAAATAAACAAACAATCAGCAATACAGCTCCATGTTTTCTAATAATTATCTATAGCTACTTCTAAATTCTAGATGCCCATTCACTGACCCTCATGCCATTCAAAACTAAAGAAGTGACATGTCTAGGGTATTCTATAGTCTTTGCTCATGCACACCAGCCAGCCTCCTTCAACCTCCAATTCTGTTTCCTGGCTCGGTGTTCATCTTCAGTTCTCTCTTCACAGCAGTTCAGTCAGTGTACTGTTTGAGTAAATGAATTACTCCGGGATATTGGTTTGTTTGAACTCAGAGGGAGTGTCAGCCACATTAAAAAAGTTAGAAATGTTAAATGTTAAAAAGAGCTGAGAATATATATATATATGTGTGTGTGTGTGTGTGTGTAAAGACTCATGTTTATATCTCCTAAATAAAGTGCTTCATTCTTTTTTTTTCGTGGAAATCCAAATATTTGAGTAAATATGAGTTAATACACATCACATCTTTTTGGGGTGAATTATGTCTTATTTCTCTCCTCGCGAAACAAACAGTAAAATAAAAAAAAACTTCAAGAACAGTCTGGCTGCGTTGTCTTCTGTTGTGTGGCGTATTCAAGCCACGCGCTTCAGTGAAACATTAGAATCTGAATAGAGAGTTCAGTTTGGGGGCGTTGACACATTAAAAGATGAAGGGAGACGTAAAAAAACGGACATTGTGTTGTTTTCATATGGATTACTTTATCACTGAATTTTATTTTCAGAATATTTCTTGATTAGTTTAAAAGTAGACATGACAGGCTTTCTATAGATATCTCTCTAAGGTCTCTTCGTTGAGTATTCACTGAGTTACAGTTCATTTTAATGACGTGTTTGTAAATGAAGATCAATTATCAATTAGGTCTGCCGGATCTGGGAAACCTCCGAGGTACTTGCTACATCATTAGAAGAATGGCATCTACGCTAACATTAGTCTGTTTCTCTCTTATTCTGAGGTCATTGAACTGCTGGTTCGCTTCCTTGCCGCTGTCGCCTCTGGCTTGCTTAGTTGGGGTCACTTCATCTACAGCGATATCATTGACTTGATTGCAAATAAATGCACATACACTATTTAACTGAACAGAGATGACATCACTGAATTCAATGATGAACTGCTTTTTACTGTAATTTTGGTCAGTGTCTCTCATAGGGTGTTTCTTGTGTGTTGACATTCAGCCAAGTATGGTGTCCCATACTCAGAATTTGTGCTCTGCATTTAACCCATCCGAAATGCACACACACAGAGCAGTGAACACACACACACACTGTGAACACACCCGGAGAAGTGTTCATCATTTATGCTGCGGCGCCCGGGGAGCAGTTGGGGGTTCGATGCCTTGCTCAAGGGCACCTAAGTCGTGGTATTGAAGGTGGAGAGAGAGCTGTACATGCACTCCCCCCACCCACAATTCCTGCCGGCCCGAGACTAGAACCCACAACCCTTCGATTGGGAGTCCAACCCTCTAACCATTAGGCCACGACTTCCCATGTGACGTGACGTAGGCTATGTCATCTAGCGCGTCCGTCCGCTAGCCAGTTACTACAGACGGTTAAAGCAGTGAAGAAGATTGTACATTGTCAATATCATTTGTTGTTACTGTTAACATGGGTGGCAAGACGGAGGACAAAAATGACAGTGTTTCAACAAAGACTGACAGACCAGTAAAATAGAAAATGAAATGTTCGCCCTACTTTAATAATGACTGGATGAAAAATGACAATTACTCTACATGGCTAAAGCAAACACCAGGCGATCCACTATATGCTACTTGCTCCGTATGCTCAGTTAAAATTCTGGTTAAACATTAAGGCAAAACTGCTTTGGATGACCATGCTAAAACGAAGAAACATCAGAGTCGCGTTCAAGTAACCAGACAAACAAAGGCAATTTCATCATTCATGATTACAAAAAACTCAGAGGACAAAATTACTGTCGCCAAATTAACAGATACCTATCACGGTGTGTGACATGGCCATAGCTACCTGTCAAGTGACTGTGGGAACAAGGTCAGTGCAAAAATATGACTCTGATATAGAAAGTGCACTATTTTGCAGTATGTTCTGATCCATCCAATTGTGGGTGCACAAAATTGTTTTCCTACACAGTCCAGTATTTCTGTGCATCCGAGGGTGTGAAGTATGGATAGTTAGACTTTTACGACTATATGTACAGTACAGACCAAAAGTTTGGAAACATTACTATTTTTAATGTTTTTGAAAGAAGTTTCTTCTGCTCATGAAGCCTGCATTTATTTGATCAGAAATACAGAAAAAAAATTAATATTGTGATATATTATTACAATTTAAAATAATTGTTTTTAAATTTATTATACTTTAAATTATCATTTATTTCTGTGATGCAAAGCTGAATTTTTAGGATCAGTATCACATGATCCTTTAGAAATCATTCTAATATGATGATTCATTATCAAAGTTGGAAACAGTTCTGCTGCTTAATATTTTTTCAGAACATATGATACTTTTTTAGGATACTTTGATGAATAAAAAAAAAAAAAAAAAAAGAATCTATGTTTTTAAAATATAAATATTTTGTAATAACAATATGCACTACTGGTCAGTAATCTGGGGTCAGTAATTTTTTTTTTCTTTCTTTTTATAAAATCAATACTTTTATTCAGCAAGGATGTGTTAAATTGATAAAAAGTGATAGTAAAGAATATATATATATATATATATATATATATATATATAGTACAGACCACATGTTTGGAAACATTGCTGTTTTTTATGTTTTTGAAAGAAGTTTCTTCTGCTCATCAAGCCTGCATTTATTTGATCAAAAATACTGAAAAAAACTGTAATATTGTGACATATTATTACTACTTAAAATAATAGTTTTCTATTTGAATATATTTTAAAAATACTTTAAATAATTTATTCCTGTGATGCAAAGCTGAATTTTCAGCATCATTACTCCAGCCTTCAGTGTCACATGTAACATCAGTCTATTACATGATCATTTAATCTAGATTCTAGATTTTACCTCTTAGCCAGCTCCAGAACGCCCTTGTCCTCAAAGCCTCTCAACCTCGCACATGTCAGTGATTATGAATAGACTAAAAGAAATGGGACAAATTTAATCTTGATAAGCTATATACCATTATAAAGATCTAAGCCTCAAGCATCGACGACAGATCGCTGTTTTTCAATGGAAAGCTTATAAAGACTGTATTTGCTACATTTGTGTAAGCAGTACACATAAAAAACATGAACATTAGAAACGCTGTACATACCAGATTCGTCGTAATAACGAGTCATAAACAAATCCACCGCTGTAAATCCGGAAAGTCGGAAACTGCGTCTTGGTAGTAATAAAACGGCATGGTTTTGCAGCGTACAGTGTCACAAACAGAATGAGACGATCCACCGGAAAAAAGAATGAATGAAAAATAGGCGGAAGATAGTTTATTTGAATTTGGCGCTCACTCCAGGGAGCATGTGACACGCTCTGACGCACCTGTCAGCTGATGGAGGCGGAGCTTACAGCGATCGCCTTTTCCTTTGTTTCTTTTATTTTTCGACAGTTTTTATATATGTGAGAGTGTGTTTTATGTTGAATGTGAATGTATCTACGTGATTACCATCTGTTTGAGTGCAAATCAGCCCATATCAGCTCCCTATTACTGTATGATCACATCTATCAAAGTGAACGCGTCTATATGAATAGAGAGAGTGGATTATTTACTTTATGGCACATTTGTGTTATTACCATCTGTATAAGTGGCCTTCGGCACATCAGCACTTATTTCCATTGTAATTCATTGTAAATCCTGCATTTCTAGCAATATCAGGATTTTCTGTAATGGGTAAACAAAGTTAAATCTTTTTTATATTTTTCTTATTATTCTTATTTTTCTTACTCAAATTATTCTTATTGTATTTTTCTAGTGCTCAAATAAATCACTTACATGATGTCTAAGTTTCTATCTAGTGTTTTATAATTGAAAAAAACTATGCAATGGTATGTTTACTGACTAAATAGTTTGTAGCCTTCAATACTATCGGGAAATATAATTTCTTATATTTGGGGGGTGGGGGTGTAGACATACTCTCATAAAAATATTTGCAGGAGTTTCATTTTTCATGATATTTTATTCAGATTTGAAATAGAAACTCATGAGACATGTGGCTTTCAACCCATTACTTTTTCTAGATTGCTCCAGGACTCATTTCAGGTATTTTTATATCAAATAAAAAATATTTAAGAGTGGTAAAAAAAATTCAAGGCACTTCAGTGTCTATAACTTTTAATATTTTTGAGCATTATCAAATCTGGTTGATAAAAAGTGAAGCCCAAAGGGTTTTCTTTCTAAAGACACCACAATTATGTTTGTAACACACTGAAGTAGGAAACTATTACAATTATAAGTTAGGTAGAGCACTTTCAGCTGTGAGTCCCATAATGGGGGTTCAGGTCAACAGGTTAACCCCTTTACGTGCAAACATCGCTGACGGCCCCAGTTTATTATTGTTTCACTTTCACAGCACATTAAACATCACTGTCTTACTTCATCTGGACAAACTGTGCATCAATTGAAAGTTTAAAGACTCAAGCTTCGATATTTGACCAATATTTTGATAAAACATTGTTGCAGTGACAGATATTTAGTGATTTATGTCAGGAGTGCGAAATAATAAATCCGTATTATGCCACATTTTGAATAGAAATTCACCTCTCAGTCATATTCAGTCACGTCAAGAGCGGTTTATTTGTGTTCACATAGACTCACTGAACAGCTTCAATAAGGATTTATAGACCAAAGATGCATATCTGCGGAGATATATGGATATATTTACTGATGTTTACTTCATATTTCTTCAGACAGAATCGTCATTTCTATTCATTTTCCACGGATTTACGCGATCTGATGATAAACAGCCTCTCCCAGCGATCTGTGTGTGCGTGCAGTAGTCACAGCTCGTGCGGTGTGTGACTCAGACTCTGATTGGGTCTTTCAAACGTCAATCTTAGAGTTTCATATCTGGACACCGCCCCATCGTGTCACATGCTTCCTGCACACTTCCTGGTAGTTATCTGGCCAAAACAACACTGAAACACCTCTGTACACACAAAATATCCAAATAATAAACCCGCGATTACGATAGTAAAGCTTGGTATGAGAATTTCTTGAGATCTGGGGCGTTTTTATAAAAAAAATCGAAAATGTACATCGGAAATGCTAACTTGTGCAGCGATGAAAAAGGCTACAAATAACATATTTTTACAACAGTAAACGACCAAATTCCACCCCTGATCGCTAAAGGAAGTTATTATAAACACTCGATCGGGGTTTAAAGTGAGTTTTGAGTAAAAGTGTACTAATAATTTCATAAATTATCAGATGTAGCTTGATGCTAACGTTAGCACCAATGCTACTAATAGCAGGTGCTTTTCTTCTTCATAATGCATTTTTGTCTCAATAATTCACGTAAGGTCGTAAGAAAATGTTTTGTTGTATTTTTATAGTAAGACTTTTGATAAATAAGGGCTAAATGCAAAGAGAGACTGAAGTGAGATCGCTGCTTTGTTGCTTTGTAAAGCCTGAAAAACCACAATCAAGGCTAATAAAGGTGGAATAAAAACAAAAGAATAATGATAAAAGAATAATGCGGATAATGTGTCGTACCTGGCGGAGGTGTGAAAGAACCGTTTGGTGAGAACAATACAATCATGATTCGGGCAGCTTTCAACAGTGAAACATACACAAAGAGCACAGGAAAGTTTACATGTGAGATCTTACAGAGATGACAAGGGCCATAAATCAATCTGATTAGCCTTCTCTAAAAACACACATGACATGGCCTTAGAAAATATTTCATAAAATTCACAGTTTTACAGATTCGATTATTAAATTTTTCATGAAGTTTTGGAAGACTTGTGGCCTTAGCTACACTGTGTTTTCAAACTCATTTCCTACATCAACATTTTTTAAATACATTTAAAACATGTTTTTTTATATTTTTATTTTTGTTTTTATGTTTGTGTCATGATTCTGCCCTCGTGTCCTTGATTTTTCCTAGTCTTGAGGCAGGATCATGACAGACCCATGTTTTGTGTACAAGCGCATGGCCTTGTCTTTGGGCCATGTGCTTGTGTTGTCTCGTTCCCTTGCCCCGCCCCCCTTGTTAACCTAGTCGTGTCTTGATTGTCCCATCTGTGCCACCTGTCGTGTCTTGATTGTTCCCCCTATTTAGATCTCCTAGTGTGCTCTGTCTTGCGTCGGTTCATTGTACCTGTGATTGTTCCACTCTGTGATTGTTCCTTAAGAAGTGTTTGTATTACCGTGAGTGTTTGTTTATAGTTAGTATTTAGAGTCCTTGTTTATCTTGTCAGTCCAGTCCTGTTTTAGTTATTTAGTCTTTACCTTGCTCCGTGTTTTCCCCCTCGTGGGTTTTGTTTTCCCCTTTTGTATGTAATAAATCCTTTGTTTGAGAATCCCTGTCTGCACCTGAGTTCCTCCCTTACCAAGATCCTGACAGAATGAACCGACCAGAATGGAACTCAGCGGACAGGAGGCAATGCTGGATGCCCGTGCCAGCAGCGTCGAGAGCTGGCGTGCCCGTGCCAGCAGCGTCGAGAGCTGGCGTGCCCGTGCCAGCAGCGTCGAGAGCTGGCGTGCCCGTGCCAGCAGCGTCGAGAGCTGGCGTGCCCGTGCCAGCAGCGTCGAGAGCTGGCGTGCCCGAGCCAGCAGCGTCGAGAGCTGGCGTGCCCGAGCCAGCAGCGTCGAGAGCTGGCGTGTCCGAGCCAGCAGCGTCGAGAGCTGGCGTGCCCGAGCCAGCAGCGTCGAGAGCTGGCGTGCCCGAGCCAGCAGCGTCGAGAGCTGGCGTGCCCGAGCCAGCAGCGTCGAGAGCTGGCGTGCCCGAGCCAGCAGCGTCGAGAGCTGGCGTGCCCGAGCCAGCAGCGTCGAGAGCTGGCGTGCCCGAGCCAGCAGCGGTGAGCGTGCCCGAGCCAGCAGCGGTGAGCGTGCCCGAGCCAGCAGCGGTGAGCGTGCCCGAGCCAGCAGCGGTGAGCGTGCCCGAGCCAGCAGCGAGCAGCGCTGGCGTGCACGAGCCGGCAAAGAAGAAAGCCGTATTCAAGTCTGCAGTCGTGAGAGCGGAGGAGAGAGCCGCGGCCGACTCTGCAGCAAAGACTCTTGTACAGTCTGTCTCATCTCGTAAGGAGATGCCAATTGTCCTGGCTGCTAAAGCCTTTTCTGATTATTTGTCCCGTCTTGTCCAAATCCTAGAAGTCCCCGTCAGTCCTGTTTTGTCCCCTGACCCTGTCCCCAGAAGTCCTAAGTGTCCAGCCGTTGTCTCCCCGTGTCCCGTTGATGTGGCCCCGTGTCCCGTTGATGTGGCCCCGTGTCCCGTAGATGTCGTCTCCCCGTGTCCCGTGAGTGTTGCCCCGTGTCTTGCTGATGTAGTCATGTGTCCTGTTGATGTGGCCCCGTGTCCCGTTAATGTGGCCCCGTGTCCCGTTAATGTGGTCCCATGTCCCGTAGATGTCGTCTCCCCGTGTCCCGTGAGTGTAGCCCCGTGTCCTGCTGATGTAGTCATGTGTCCCGTGGATGTGGCCCCGTGTCCCGTTAATGTTGCCCCGTGTCCAGTAGATGTTGTCCCCCCGTGTCCAGTAGATGTTGTCCCCCCGTGTCCAGTAGATGTTGTCGCCCCGCGTCCCTTGTCTGCTCCTGTCATGTCCCCCGTCAGTAGTCCCGAGACCCCTCCCCGCCCCTCACCACCCAGACCTGCCCGTACCCCCCCGTCGTCAGCCTTCGTCCTACCCTCCTAAAACTCCTGCCCCACCCACTCACCCTGGTCTGTCCCCCATGAACTTTGTGGTCCCGCCTCCTCCCCTTCCCTGTTTGTTTTTTTTGATTTGTCACCCTAACCCTGCCGTCGTGTATTCATGTCTGCCTTTGTTATTATTTGTCATGTCTTGTTGGTTTGTGTCGGTGTCCCAGTCTGTCATGTCAGTCGTGTCCCGTGTTTGATGTTCCCTTGAGGAGCGTCTGGAAGCCGCTCCTTAAGGGAGGGGTTCTGTCATGATTCTGCCCTCGTGTCCTTGATTTTTCCTAGTCTTGAGGCAGGATCATGACAGACCCATGTTTTGTGTACAAGCGCATGGCCTTGTCTTTGGGCCATGTGCTTGTGTTGTCTCGTTCCCTTGCCCCGCCCCCCTTGTTAACCTAGTCGTGTCTTGATTGTCCCATCTGTGCCACCTGTCGTGTCTTGATTGTTCCCCCTATTTAGATCTCCTAGTGTGCTCTGTCTTGCGTCGGTTCATTGTACCTGTGATTGTTCCACTCTGTGATTGTTCCTTAAGAAGTGTTTGTATTACCGTGAGTGTTTGTTTATAGTTAGTATTTAGAGTCCTTGTTTATCTTGTCAGTCCAGTCCTGTTTTAGTTATTTAGTCTTTACCTTGCTCCGTGTTTTCCCCCTCGTGGGTTTTGTTTTCCCCTTTTGTATGTAATAAATCCTTTGTTTGAGAATCCCTGTCTGCACCTGAGTTCCTCCCTTGCCAAATACCTGACAGTTTGAGCTTATATTGTTTTTATGTTTGAGCTTATATATCTCTATTATCATAACAGTCTGAGTGATTCTGATTCCTGAACAGTAAAGTTTAAAGTGTCAGCTTTGTGAACAAAGGTTGATTATGTATCTAGTCAGAAAGAATCATTTTTATTTTGGGTATGTAATTTCGGTCTCCATGCCAAAAAAGGGGGGTTACTAGTAAGGGGTTAAACACTTAAACACTTCATGTCATAAAATTGTGATGTTTCAGGACTTTGGAGATTTTTGGTTTAGAGGCATTCTAGGAGCATTTACAACTGTTTAGTGAGGTCGGAAAAATGTCCTCATTTTTCTGAGTGTCCTCATATTGCTGGTGTGTTATCATAAAAATGTCCTCAGTTGTCATGAAAACAAGTGCATACACACACTCTCTCTCTCTGTCATACATTCTCTCAAACACACACACACACAAACACTTTCTCAAACACACTCATGCATGTTTCTGTGAATTGTGGGGACTTCCATAGTCTTCTGTTGTTTTGATACTGACCAAACACCATTTTTATCCCATAACCCAATCCTTACAGAAAACCTGTTTGCATTGTTACATTTTCAGATAAACATCAAATAGTATTTTTTTTTTATTTATTTATTTTTTTTCCTCATGGGGACCATAGGCTGGACCTCACCCAGATTCAAAAGTTTCAGGTTTTACTATACTTAAAGGGTTAGTTCGCCCAAAAATGAAAATTATGTCATTAATAACTCACCCTTATGCTGTTCCAAACATGTAAGACCTCCGTTTATCTTCTGAACACAGTTTAAGATATTTTAGATTTAGTCCGAGAGCTCTCAGTCCCTCCATTGAAGCTGTGTGTACGGTCTACTGTCCATGTCCAGAAAGGTAAGAAAAACATCATCAAAGTAGTCCATGTGACATCAGAGGGGCAGTTGGAATATTTTGAAGCATCGAAAATACATTTTGGTCCAAAAATGGCAAAAACGACGACTTTATTCAGCATTGTCTTCTCTTCCGGTCTGTTGTGAGAGAGAGTTCAAATCAAAGCAGCTGGATATCCGGTTCGCGAACGAATCATTCAGTTCACCAAATCGAACTGAATCGTTTTAAACGGTTTGCATCTCTAAAACGCATTAATCCACAAATGAATAAAGCTGTTAACTTTTTTAATGTGGCTGACACTCCCTCTGAGTTCAAACAAACCAATATCCCGGAGTAATTCGTGTACTCAAACAGTACACTGACTGAATGCTTCAATGGAGGGACTGAGAGCTCTCTGACTAAAAGGGGGAGGAGTTGCTTCAATTTATAACAACGTTTTCAGGATTTCTCAGAGGGCAGGCTTCAAGTATAACTCGTTTGAAGTAATGGTGCTTCATATAACATTATCCAGAGAAACAAATGTTAATGATAAATCCCCTGTTATGTTTGTACTGGCTACTGTATACAGGCCACCAGGGCACCATACAGACTTTATTAAAGAGTTTGGTGATTTTACATCCGAGTTAGTTCTGGCTGCAGATAAACTTTTAATAGTTAGTGATTTTAATATCCATGTTGATAATGAAAAAGATGCATTGGGATCAGCATTTATAGACATTCTGAACTCTATTGGTGTTAGACAACATGTTTCAGGACCTACTCATTGTCGAAATCATACTCTAGATTTAATACTGTCACATGGAATTGATGTTGATAGTGTTGAAATTATGCAGCCAAGTGATGATATCTCAGATCATTATTTAGTTCTGTGTAAACTTCATATAGCCAAAATTGTAAATTCTACTTCTTGTTACAAGTATGGAAGAACCATCACTTCTACCACAAAAGACTGCTTTTTAAGTTATCTTCCTGATGTATCCAAATTCCTTAGCATATCCAAAACGTCAGAACAACTTGATGATGTAACAGAAACTATGGACTCTCTCTTTTCTAGCACTTTAAATACAGTTGCTCCTTTACGCTTAAGGAAGGTTAAGGAAACCAGTTTGACACCATGGTATAATGAGCATACTCGGACCCTAAAGAGAGCAGCCCAAAAAATGGAGCACAGCGGGAGGAAAACAAAAGTAGTATTTCGTATTGCTTGGCGGGAAAGTAACCTATCCTACAGAAAAGCATTAAAAACTGCTAGATCTGATTACTTTTCTTCTCATTTACAAGAAAACAAACATAACCCCAGGTATTTATTCAATACAGTGGCTAATTTAACGAAAAATAAAGCCTCAACAAGTTTTGACATTTCCCAACACCACAACAGTAATGACTTTATGAACTACTTTACTTCTAAAATCGATACTATTAGAGATAAAATAGCAAACATTCAGTCGTCAGCTACAGTATCACATCAGACAGTGCACTATAGACCCCCTGAGGAACAGTTCCACTCATTCTCTACTGTAGGAGAGGAAGAATTGTATAAACCCCAAAGAACTATTTAATTATAGACCAATCTCGAATCTCCCTTTTCTGTCCAAGATACTAGAAAAGGTGGTATCCTCACAATTATATTCCTTCTTAGAGAAAAATGGTATATGTTTTTTCCAGTCAGGATTTAGACCGTATCATAGTACTGAAACTGCTCTCCTTAGAGTTACAAATGATCTGCTCTTATCATCTAATCGTGGGTGTATCTCTCTATTAGTTTTATTGGATCTTAATGCTGCGTTTGACACAATTGACCACAACATTCTTTTGCATAGACTTGAACACTTTGTTGGCATTAATGGAAGTGCATTAGCATGGTTTAAATCGTACTTATATGACCGCCATCAGTTCGTAGCAGTGAATGAAGATGTATCATATCGATCACAGGTGCAGTATGGAGTACCTCAAGGCTCAGTACTAGGGCCGCTACTCTTCACGCTTTATATGTTACCCTTGGGAGATATCATCAGGAAACATGGTGTTAGCTTTCACTGTTATGCTGATGATACTCAGCTCTATATTTCTTCGCGGCCCGCTGAAACACACCAATTTGAAAAACTAATGGAATGCATAGTCGATATAAAAAAATTGGATGACGAGTAATTTCTTACTGCTAAATTCAGAAAAAACAGAGGTGTTAATTATAGGGCCTAAAAACTCTACTTGTAATAACCTAGAACACTGTCTAAGACTTGATGGTTGCTCTGTCAATTCTTCGTCATCAGTTAGGAACCTAGGTGTGCTACTTGATCGCAATCTTTCCTTAGAAAGCCACGTTTCTAGCATTTGTAAAACTGCATTTTTCCATCTCAAAAATATATCAAAATTACGGCCTATGCTCTCAATGTCAAATGCAGAAATGTTAATCCATGCATTTATGACCTCAAGGTTAGATTATTGTAATGCTTTATTGGGTGGTTGTTCTGCACGCTTGGTAAACAAACTACAGCTAGTCCAAAATGCAGCAGCAAGAGTTCTTACTAGAACCAGGAAGTATGACCATATTAGCCCGGTCCTGTCCACACTGCACTGGCTCCCTATCAAACATCGTATAGATTTTAAAATATTGCTTATTACTTATAAAGCCCTGAATGGTTTAGCACCTCAGTATTTGAATGAGCTCCTTTTACATTATACTCCTCTACGTCCGCTACGTTCCTGTAACGTTTGATCAGGCTCCAGTCCACCAGAGGGAGCCTTCACCTGAATATTGAACTCTGCCATTTCCTGTTCCTGCCACATCATTTCCTGTCTTGTCATTTCCTGTCACCCTGTATATAAGTCATTTGTTTGCACTGCCATTTTGCGAAGTATTGCCAGTTCACTGCCTTACTAAGCGTTATTTCATTGTTCCATTGTTGATACTTGTTATGATCTTTGCTTTTGCTCTTTTGACTCACGTTTTTGGATTACTGTTTTTGATTTGTCTGCCAGTGGATTGTTTTGCCTGTGTTTTGACCCAAGCCTGTGACCTGACCACGAGTTGTGAATATTGTTTGGATTTTATGCTCAGATCCTATAATAAAGACCCGCTTATGGAATCCACTCAGCCTTAAATCCTCCTTACAGTTCCCAAAACTCAGGCAATTTGATAATATCTAGAATATCAAAATCAACTGCGGGCGGCACATCCTTTTCCTATTTGGCGCCTAAACTATGGAATAACCTACCTAACATTGTTCTGGAGGCAGACACACTCTTGCAGTTTAACTTTAACACACTTTTAACACACATTGACGACACACTCAATGGGTCCTCATATTGTACGTTTTCACAATGTAAAGAATTTATGATTGTTGTTCTTTATTTATTACTTGTTAATTTGAAAGATATGTGATATCTATCCCGTGAAGTGTTCTTGTTGTACATGTTGTTGTGATGATTGTTGTATGATTTGAGTCATTGGTTTCAATAATAAAAAAATAAAAAACGTTTTCATACACACCAACTTTTTAAGATAGTTTAGAATTAGCCTACTGTAATTAACATATTCCACGTAACCAGAGTAAAATAATAACATCACCAATTTATAATTCACTAAATTGGTTATTTATATCACTCTGGTTATAAGAGCCACATCCAATCTGAACATGCATATTAATTATTAAAATAAATGCAATTAATATTAAGAACTTACTTTCAGAAACAGCATAATCGCGCCACGGTGGGCCAGCATATAAACCCGGTCCGGAACTACCACATAAGGTGGAGTCTCTCCTGGTTTTTGAAAACCTTGATTATGCCATAATCCGAGCTATCAATAATGTTTAATATATATTTGGGAGTCTAAATGGCCAAATGCCAAGCCAAATTACAGCAGTAAGTGGCACTTTTTCCTCCCATCGTCCGGTTATCTGTTTGGACAAGTGAAGTGCAGCCTGCATACTATATGCCGGCTTTTCCCGCATACCCAGAGCCAGCGACCGTCTCTGCTGCTGCAGTCTCTTCACGCATGGCCTGGTAAGTGGTAAGTTAATTAACGTTACTTTTCTTCAATTTCAACCACAACGAAAGTTATTCTTTGAGTAAATGTTAAATTTGACCGTTTTTTAACATTAATTTATGCTTTGCATTACACTGTTGTAGCTGCAGTTGCACAGTGTTAGCATCAATCAATTAGCCTAATTAGCTAAAGTTAATGACATGCATTGGTGAGAAAATGAGTAACGTAAATGTTAAGCTAAAGTTACATTATTTCTATGGGCAGGGTAATACCATTTATACATCCTATTTTATTCAAGTATGGGTATTTTTTGGTACTTGTCTTGCTGACTTTTTTGTCTTTATTATCTATGTAGTTAGATCTTTGCTAATTGAGGAGCACATGTATGGCCGAAGAGCATGTCGAAAAGGAGAACCAGACTTAGTCCTCAGGCTGAGGCTATTCAGTTTATTTTATCTAGACGTGAAAAACCTTGTTTTAAGGTCAAGTGTATCAGTGACTTTAAAAGTATGTCATATGTGGTCGAAACTTAAATATTTATATTATAAATATTGTAACCAGGGGTAAAAATATAAATAGTTTTTTTGTTGTCATTTCTTTAAAATTAATATTTTGTTTTATAAGTTAAAATCTTGACATGTTAAAAGAAAACCATTGTATTTTTTGTTGAAAGTTAATGTAATTTTCTAACCTTGTCGGTGACAAATGATGGACCGGGTCAGAGGGGAGGGGGCGGAGCAAGAGAAAAACGGAAAAGAGGTGTGTGAGTTAGCGAGACGGGAGCGGAGATAGTGTAAAGTGCATAATTGTTGAGGTATCATTTTGACTCCTTTTCATTTGGTTTTGGGAACAACTGGATTTCATTTACGGGCCCCAACGAATACAAGCTTGCAACGAGGGTAAAGACTTTGTTTTGTTTTTTTTGTGATCTTTGAAGTTTGTCAACTTTAAAGAGGATTTAAAGAGATTTATTTTTATTTTTAATTTATTTTTATCATCTTGTGAGTGTTATTACATTTCAGTATATTTGGTTGTATTTTATTTTTATTTTGTTGTGCTATATCTGACAGACAATACAGAGCATTTATTGGAAAAAGTGCCTTTGAGTGGTTGTTTAAACCTACTAATGCTTGATCATCTTTTAAATTAATGTGAAATACATAGTGTACAGCACATTTAACTAAGGTTATTAACAAATTGTTTGTTACATTTTTTTTTTGGTTGTTGTTTGGTGAACAGATAACTATATATAAATATATAGCAGTATATATTTAAAATAAATATATATTATATTTATATATTTTATTTGTTAACCACAAGGCTTCAGTATTTAAACTTTAACGTATATAATAGGTAGGGAAACCTTAGGGGTAAACTAAGACAAGAGAGAAACACAGTAAGTGATTCGAACTCAGGGTGCTGTTTTTTGTAATAAAGGAGTAAAACAGCGCTACAATATGATAGCAACTGTTACAGTACACCGCATTAGCCGACTTAACCTGCCACTGTGCAACATTAACACTTCATATATTATTTATTTTGCTAAAAAAATCTGATATTTTTTTTATTTTGTAGTTTGTCAATATATAATAGCCAATAATATCTAATTTTGGTTGCATAACTTGACACTATTTTATTAATTTTTCCTCAGGACGTGGTGTATTTACCTGCACACCAATTGAAAAGGGATCGTTTGTCGCCGAGTACCGTGGGGAGCTAATATCACGATATGAACTGGACAAGAGGCAGAAGAAGTACACAGAAAAACAAAATGCTTTCTTGTTTGATTTTGAATGCAACAATAGTGCATGGTGGTAAGTCATGGCCTATACAAGATCAGTTATTCTCTAAAGCCTTGTGTTGTTTTGTGGAAAAACCTTTTGTTTCCTCCTACTTTAGCATAGATGCGTCCCGCGAAGATGGCTCGCTAGGAAGGCTGGTGAATGATTGCCACAAGTCACCAAATCGTAAAATGAGAAGGTTGACAGTCCAGGGTAAACCTCATCTTTGCTTATTTGCACTTGAAAACATTGAAGCATAGACTGAAATAACCTACGATTATGGAGATTCTCGATGGCCATGGCGTAATCTGGTAAGTAAGACCTCTTGATAGATCATACGGTATAGGATCTGTTAAAATATAATTAGTTACATCTCCCTTCAGGAGTGTATGCTCCCCCTCAATATCTCCTTGTGGAATTACTTTACTGATGAAATTGTATAGACTATGTTCAGTTAATTATGCACCATGAGGTGTGCTTGCATGCAATGAAGGAAAGATTCTTTAAAAAAAAAAAAATACTAATTGTTTGATTAAAAGAAGTGAAGGTAGAAAACCTGGCTTTGTCTAATATGCATTGATACTTTTTTAATTCAAACTTGTTGTATTATAGTAAAATATATTTCTGACTGATAATTGTTGTTGTACTTCAAAACATAAATAAAATCTTCATTTTCACAAAATTCAATGTTTTTATCTACTTCAAACACATTTATTGCCCATGTAAGCTTCTGTTTATCACTTTACATGGTTTAACTTCTAAGGAAGTAGATCCCGGTCCATTACTGTGGAGATTTTAGCTTTCATTAACTACAACAGTATAACTTGGAAGACAGGAATGCTGACTCTTTGTGTGTTCAGTCGTCATGTCCTCATTTTGTTTTAGGCTGTGAAAGATCAAACTGTGTTTCAGACGACGTCCTGATATTGTAAGTTTCAACGTTTAGAGTGTGTGTGTGTGTGTCTGTTTAACAATGTCCTCATATTGTGGGTAACTGAAATTGTGAAGTTTTAGATATTTCCATAGTCTTGAATGAAAAGCCCAGGTCCTCACATTAGCTATTTTTACTACAATTTGTGTTCCTTAAATGTAAAGTTGAGCCCTTGACTTCAGCAATGAGTCTCAGCCCAAAGGTGGTGATTATGATAGATTGAGGTGGGATTTCTTTGAACTGAAATGGGTAGGATTATTAGTTTGTTATAGTTCTGAATATTTCTGACTGATAATTGTTGTTGTTCTTCATTGCAGACACCCAGTGGCATGATCCAGACTCAACATTCAGGAGACCCAGAAGTGAGCGAGAGACCCAGTTCATCCTTCCAACAGGTTACTACACATTTACTCTGGATTTCTTTTTTTAAAGTTACATAATTCTTTTGGTTCTCATGTAAATTACACCCCTTTTTACCTTGCTACAACAAACATTTTTGTATTTTTGTTTAAACCTTCAGTATGTTGCAATTTCATCTCTATCATATGACACAATGTTTGTAACATGTAAGTAAATTGTCCTCAGGGTTAGGTTGAGCATCAAAATGTTCACCTATGAACCAAAATGATTTTCATAATAAGTATTATGTATTTTAGTACTATAGCTGAAAATAACAAATTTATTCTTCTTTTCATTTAAGGCCAACCACTCCACTGGAATTGCATGCTTCAGACATGTACTTACTGCAGAGCAGGTGAGACAGCTACATTCAAACTTATTTTTCTTCATTAACCCTCTGGAATCTAAGGGTATTTTTGGGGCCTGGAGAAGTTTTGTCATGTCCTGATATTTGTGCTTTTTTCAGTTTCTTATAAATATCTAAATGGGTAAAGTCTAATATCACTGTAATCAGCACAAACTGGGCTATAATAATATGTGAAATGCATGCATGTACATGATTGTATTTTTGAGAAAAAAAATGTTATGCATGGTTAGTGAAAAACTAAAAATGTTAAATCACTTGAATAAGGCAATAAAACACATACATAACATTGGTTCCTGGGATTGTTGAGAACTGGAGCTTGTAGCCTAGAATTTTTCTTTCTAAATTATGTGAAAATCATCTTGTTTACTCATTCACAGAAAACAATATATTGATTTAAATTTTCTAAAACACTTTTTGTTGGTAAAAGTCATATGCGAGTAGGCGTCAACTATCATGAATATCATTGTGATTTACACCTGAGAAGACAAAGGCCCGCATAATGAGCTGCATAATGAGCTGCATAATGAGCCTCTCATTCAGCTGTGACACTGAGAGGGAGGAGTTACAAGAAAGAATGTGAGAACAAAATAAATCTATATAATTTTATATTTGTAGTTTATTAAGAATATATTTAAATATCCCACAACATAATTTAATATCCACTTGGGGGAGCAGTTAAACAGTTTATTAGGAACAATCAAAGCTAACTTTCAAACAAATTTTTAGGCATCCTTACTCTAGTCACACAATCCTTCAGAAATCCTTTTAACAATATTATTTTCTACCAAATAAACCCCATTTATTAATATCATCATCATCATTATTATTATTAATGTTGAAAAGAGCTGAGAATATTTTTCAGATTTTTTTAGGGGGAATAAATTGAAAGAACTGCATTGTTTTTACATTTGTTAGAGTTATCTCTATTTGTCACATTTATATTATTTACATCAAGCTTTTGAATGGTATAGTATTGTATATTGTTATTGAAACTTCATAATGTTTCACTTGATTATACATTTAGTCAGGAATTATAGTTTGGAAAAAGTCTTTGGAAAAAGTCTAACTAGTAAAATGTTTACATTTTATGTGAAAACTAGTACAAATAAATAAAAAGAGACTTACTCATGTTTATGATCTCTGCTGAATAAAGTGCTTCATTCTTTTTTCTGAGGAAATCCATTTCTCAAATCCTCAACCACATCACATCTTTTTGGAGTGATCTATGTCTTATTCCTCTCATCGCGAAGCAAACAGTAAAATAAAATAAAAACTTGAAGAACAGTCTGGCTGCTTTTTCTTCTGTGTGTGCGTATTCAAGCCGCGCGCTTCAGTTTGAATCTGAATAGCGCGTTCAGTGCGGGGGTGTGGTCACATTAGATATAATGAAGGGAGACATGAAAAACAGACATTGCGTTGTTTTCATATGGATTACTTTATCTCAGAATATTTGTTTTCGGCAGCACTTGTTTAGTTTAAAAGTAGACATTTCAGGCTTTCTAAAGAGATCTCTCTCATGTCTCTTCGTTGAGTATTCACGGAGTTACAGTTCATTTTAATGACGTGTTTGTAAATGAAGATCAGCGGAGACAGGCTGCAGACAGCACACCTTGTTTGTTATCTTTATTTTATAAGTGCACAAAGGTTCTTTGTTATTATGTCTGTATCCAAAACAAACTAGACCCTTTACAGATTCGATTGATGTATTGCTGTTATCTGTACGATTAAAACTGAGAGTGTAATTTAAGTTCTTTTCGGGGTTATCAGGAGAAAATGACTCAAAACGCATATATGCGTTAATCGACTTGAAAGGGTTAACTAATGTGAATATTTACTGTTAGGAAATAGTGTATAATTCCAGGTGAGACTACGGGTTTGTACAGATGATGTTTGATTTGAAAAGCTTAGAGTAAAACAGCATCTGCAAAATCTGAAGCGTCATCATGATTGTTGTGAGGATCGTTATGAGAAGGCTGAAAAAGAGAGAATTGCGAGAGAGAGACAGGTGACTTTGAGTTTGGTCACCAGAATTAATGATTCTGTGAGTATATACATCCAAGCCTAAATCAAACCATCTTGTAATTATAAGAAAAGTATTTATCTTTAGTATTTTAATGCTACAAGAACATTATATCTATAAGATAAATTAGCCTAGCATTTTAAGAGTAGATTAATTTCTTACTCCAAAGACTTGAGATAAATGTTTCTCAGATGGTTAATCTGAGAAACATTGACATCTGAATGTATTTACAAATATATTTAAAACGATATTTGTTTTTGCTTTCAATCTGATGCTAAATGATGTGGAGATTATTAATTTGTCTATAACAAGTAGAATAGATATGATGCAAATTATTGAAAACAGGTTCCTAGGTACGTATCAAATATGCACAAACTGGCATTGGGGGAAAACATACGCTATCTGGGCTGCAGGGTGGAAGCGGTGTGATATGAATTTGCGACAATAAGCATTAAGTGGATATAACTTGGGGTGAACATTTCTTTTTGATGAAAATTATTAATCATTTCAAAGGTTGGACCTCCCTCAGTCGATGATGGTGGATTTCATGATGGAAACTCAACAAGCCCAAATGACCAGGTAATAAATACCATTAGACAACAATAATGAAACAGTAAAACACAAATCATTAAGAAGCTCAAATGTTACTTTTAATTTTGTTTTTATGTTATGTTTAAGTGTTGTGTTGTGTTATGCACAATGTGATGGTACTAGGAGAACAATATTCTAGCTATTATTAAATTTAACTTCTTGATGGAATGAGATGCTTTTCTCTCCATTTTCCTTTAGATCTCTAATGACATGACTGATGAATCTTCGGATGCTACGGACTATGATGATGCCAACTATGTTCCAGATTCAAGTGGCAGCTCCTCTGACACAAGTTATAATAGTAGAGATCTAAAAATCATAGACAATCATCTTCCCCACAAAGTGTTCAAGAAAATATCACTGGGGATGGCTACAGCCCACAGTTCAGATAGTACCAACAGTTCCTTGGAACAGAGAAGTTTTAGTTCCTCAAAGATGAGCAGCGGCCATTGTAGTTCAGGCATAATTTGCAGTGACAGTTCATCAGAAAAGACATCGCACAGCTCCATAAATGTCACTTCATTGCCAAACACAGCAAAACGAAGCAAGTACAACAAGAAACAATACTGTCTTTATTGTAGTAAGGCCATTTCTAAATTGGCAAGACACCTCGAATCCGCTCACAGTACACAGCCTGATGTTGCAAAAGCTTTCAGTTTTAATAAGAGATCTCGCGAAAGAAAAGATTTGTTACGCTCTCTTAAGAAGAGGGGAAACTTTAACCATAATGCCACAGTGGCAAGCAGTGGTGATGGAGAAATGGTTGCTTGTCGAAGACCCACTAGAGTCAGACAGTCTAATGACTTCAGTCACTGCAAGTTTTGTCAAGGACTCTATGCAAGAGATTGTCTATGGAGACATGTAAGAAACTGCCCTCAGAAGTCTGTTGAGGTGGAGACTAGAGTTGGGCGAAAATGGATCCACATTGACCTACCAAAAGCTGAAACAGTTCATGAAGCTGTTTGGAAGATTGCTTGTGAAATGAACCAGGATGACATTTCTTTAGTTGTAAGGAGTGAAAGAGACATCCTTAATCTTGGCGAGTCAATGTATAATAGCAGGAAACCAAATGAGAAAAGAAATGATTACATACGTCAAAAAATGAGAGAGATGGCAAGACTCTTGATAGCTGCAAGAGCTACAACACCTTTGAAGACCACTGAAGACCTTGTTATGCCCAGTAATTTCCCCCACGTGATACAAGCAGTGAGATCTGTTGCTGGTTATGACTTGGATACCAACTCGTATAAAACCCCATCATTGGCTTTAAAATTGGGTCACAGTTTGGCTAAGGTTGCAGGCATTGTGCAATGCAATGCCATCATTGCAAATCGCAATGTCGTCGCAGAGTCTGCCAAGCAATTCGCCACTCTGTATGAGAAAAGATGGGCGGAATCCATTTCAAGTGCTGCACTGGGTACACTTCATCAAGCCAAATGGAATAAACCACGTTTTACCCTTTACACAGGATGTGCACCTGCTGCACAAGTTTCTTGCTACTGAGCATGCTAAGTGCATGAAGGACCTTGAGGAAGACCCCAACATCAAAAGCTTTGGGAATCTTGCACAAGTGACTTTGACGCAGGTGGTACTATTTAACAGAAGACGGCAAGGGGAAGTTTAAAAAATGGAACTCCAGGCTTTCGCATCCAGAAACCGTACGGAGTTGAATCCTGACATTATGACGGGCCTTACTGAGTTTGAGAAGAAGGTTGCAAAGTACTTTGACAGAGTTGAGATTCGAGGCAAAAGGTCACGAATGGTGCCCGTGCTTCTCACACCTGATGGACCTCCTCATTAAAAACAGGAATGAGTGTCAAGTCCACACAGAGAATGTGTACTTGTTTGCACGGCCATGTGTGCTTTCCCATTACAGAGGTTCTGACTGTTTCCGCAAGTATTCAAAACAATGTGGTGCAAAAAACCTCAACAAGATTGAGGAAACAAGTTGTCAACAGTACTAAACTTGAAAGAAAATGAAATGGATCAACTTGCTACCTCTCTAGGACATGATATAAGGGTCCACAGGAAATTCTATCGACTTCCAGAGAGTACACTGCAGCTTGCAAAAGTTAGCAAACTGTTGATAGCAATGGAAAAAGGAAGACTGTCTGACCTGCAAGGGAAAGGGCTGGATGACATTGAAATCAATCCTGAAGGTGAAGTTAAGTTTTAAATGTAGTTTAGAAGTATCACTATTATAATTGTATTTAGTCTTTGTTTTAAATACTGGGTCCAAACTGTTTGTTTTTTTTACCCAACCAGATGAAGTAGGCACGAGTGATGATAATTCCAGTGAAGAAACCATTGCTGACCTACATCAACATGAAGGTATACTGACTTATGTGATGATTTCTTAAGGTTTTGACCAGGGAGACAGACAGTAGAGACCTAATGATAATGTTAGATGGGCTGAAAGGAACAGTGGTAAATAAATTAAAAAAGATGGGAGAGATTATGTATAAATATGGTGCTGAATTATTTAGAATCATTGATAGAAAGAAGGTGGACAGGTTTTAATCAATTAAGTCTAAACAGCAGCAAGAGATAAAGAAATGGTGAATGAGAGAAGACAACTAAGAAAGCAATAGTTACAGTACATGATAAAGGTAATTAATGTTTTGCAAAAAGTCTGGTTAGCAGTACAGGTGGAGTAAGTTAGGACAGCCTTTTATTGGGATGTGAAGTCAAAAGGAAAAAGTTAACTTTGAACATTTAAAGTTAGAGGTAGAGGAATAGTTAGCTTAAAAGATTACTCAGATACAGGAAACAATAGAGATCTGGGCTTTCCTCTTGATATCCCTCCATGAGGAGAGAAACAGTATACTTTTTGATATGAGTGGGGCCTTTTCAAGCCAGCAGATTCAGACTTGCACTAAGCTCTTTTGTTGTCTGACATTGAGGTTGACTTCATAGAATAATACAATCAAACAAACTCATTGTCATTAATGCTCATATTTTATTTTTACTTTTCAAAGGCTCAAAAACTGAGACTTTTGGGGATCGGACACTTCTAAGGGACTTGCATGCTTCAACCACCCTGGATAATTTGGAGAGCACTTCTGCCTCAACCGTCTTGGACAACGCAAACATTCAACCAAGACATGGTAAAATATAAAAGGCGCCGAAATAAAAAGTTTGCTCACCAAAAAGTGAATGATTTATTCTTGCCTTCACAGAGATGGCAGTATGTGAAGTTGTGCTTTTATCTGAAATATATTTAAATTCATTGTTTTCAGATTCCCAGCAGAACACAGCTCTTCAAGTGGTTACATCCCAAACTTCTTCAAAGTGCTCCACTGCAAAGCAAGGTAAATACTGTAAGCATGTGAGACACCACATTACTCTTTTAGAAAAATGTATTAAATTTAATGAATGCCATATAATATCATAACTACTAAATTATCACGACTGGAAATGGCAGTCAGGTATCCAAATCACAAGGCTTAGGCTGAGTCAAGGTACACAGAATAAAGGTCAATACAACAGTACCCAGTACCTAAGTACCCCTTTTCCACCAAGGCAGTGCTGGTGCCGGTTCGGAGCTGGTGCCTACTCGTGAACCAGTTCTTTGTGTTTCGACAGCCAAAGAACTGGTTCTCGGCAGGAAAATTGGTTCCAAAGCTGCACCAACTCTTTGCTGGACCAGAACAGTTCTTTTACCACGTCATGCTTACGTCGGGGGTGGGGTTATTGTCGAACTTCTTCTCGAACGTAACCTCCGTCTATAGTAATCCAGACGAGCAGCACAAATGTGTCGTCTTCTGACCCCAGTATAGGATCGCAAAGCCAGGAGAAACATCTGCAGAAAGACGATGTAGTCCGCCATTGTAATTGTTAATGCTTGAAGTTGGGAAAGCTAAGACGTATGGCAACGTACACAGTGATGTAACGACGTCGTTCACTGGGCTCTCTAGTCCGTGGAAAAACTTCTGAGGTGGTTCGCAAATTGAACCAACTTTGAACCAGTACCAGTTCCGAACCAGTTCTTTTTTGGTGGAAAAGGGGTTTAGGAGACTAACACTGGAACAAACTATGCTGGAACACTTACTAATACAGCATCCACAAATGGAGACAGACATGTGAAATAAAACAGGAAATACTAAACGGAGAAAAAAAAAAACATAACTTATCGGAGAATGGATTTAACAAAATATATATTTTTATCAAATCCTCAATGTTTCACTTTTGTTTACATTCGACAGCTGGGAAGGTGAGGAGCAAGTGGACAGGTAATGAAGTGAAGGCTGTGGAGCGGCACATGATTCATTTCATAACCAACTGCAAGGTGCCAGGTAAAAAGGACTGTGACTCCTGCCTCCAGGCAGAACCAGTGGCTCTGAAAGACCGAGACTGGGCTGCAATCAAATACTACATTCACAATAGAATCATATCAATGAAAAGGAAGATGAATAGATAGAACTAGAACAGTGGTTCCCAAACCTGTCCTGGTGTACCCCCAACACTGCATGTTTTTTTTGTCTCCCTAATCAAACACACCAGATTCAACTCATCAGCTCATCACATGGGTTAAAATGAGCTGATGAGTTGAATCTGGTGTGTTTGATTAGGGAGACAAAGCACACGTGCAGTGTTGGGGGTACTGCAGGAGCAGGTTTGGGGAACACTGAACTAGAACATGCCAACTGTGGCTCATGTGCATTTTAATTTCTGTTGAACTTAGAAAAATGTTTCACGTTAGATATCCAGCGAAAATGTTTGTAATGGGTTTCGTTTTGATTTTCTCATTTTAATTCAAGGATTGCTGTTGATGTTTTCTTGTACAAGCATGCCACCTAGTTTTGACTGAAGCTGCCATGTTGACATGTATTAATGATGGGGGTTTTTTTTTATCTCCACCCTTCAGACACTATTTATTTCTTCTTACTACCTCAGGATCATATTATAATGCATTGTTTTAAGTAACTGACAATGTCTTTCATAAAATAAGGTTTCAATGTATATGTAATCTATACCCTCTGTGTCAACAAGCAAGTACTTTAAGGGATTGTTACTTTCACACACATTTCCCAGGTTTTCAGTGTTTTGTTTTTGACGCTACAGAGAGTAGTTCTTTAATTTCAAATAAGCTAAGTCTTTTGTACTACCTTATCCTGTATTGTGGTTGGTTGTTCAATGCTTTAAAACATTTGATGAGGGCTGCCATTTCTTAATTTAGTTAAGCCCTAGTTATAAGTCCACCCATATGCAGCATCGGTTAAGTATTATGTCCTTATGGATAACTGCTGGAATATTCATGAGGCCAGATAATGAAGGTGGTTAAGCTATTAATACAAGTAAGAAAGACCTGAAGCCTCTGCAAGGTCTGAAGACCTCTTTCTTTCACATCATTCACAACAACATCTACTACGAAATTCATGAATAGACAGTGAGATAAGCGTGATTTTTATTTTTGTCTCAAATCGTAGGCCTCTCTCCTTGATCTGCTAGCCTCCTGCCCCCTGAATACTCTGTGAAAAAGCCCGGTTTTGGGAGACAACACAGGAATCGTAATGTCAAAAAAACACTAGGTGCACAGGTTCTGCAGTGTAGTAAATGGCAAATGAAAATTATGTAATTTCA